>NW_013567805.1:0-323 GCF_000499745.2 Eimeria mitis
TATATATATATATATATATATATATATATATTTATATATTTATATGCATGCATGCATGCATGCATGCATGCATGCATGTGTAGATAAACAAACCTCTTTTGGTTGCCAGTCTCCGTCTGAGGTCTTCATCTATTTCTGCGTACAAAGAAAAACACAAAACCCTAAACCCTAAACCCTAAACCCTAAACCCTAAACCCTAGATTCTATCTGAATTTGTCTATCTCTATTCTGTCTCCTTTCTGTCTCTTTTCTCTTCTGTCTCCTTTTTGTTTTTTTTTTTTTTTTTTTTTTTTTTTTTTTTTTTTTTTTTTTTTTTTTTTTTT
>NW_013567805.1:349-1017 GCF_000499745.2 Eimeria mitis
CGACGGCCTGTAGCAGCTCAAGGGCATCCGAGTACTCCCGGGCTGTATAAATATAAATATAAATAAAAATAAAAATAAAAATATAAATAAAAATAAAAATAAATATAAAAATATAAATATAAATAAGATATAAATATAAGTATAAATATAAACAAATATAAGTATGCAGGTGTATAAATACACATATATAAATATAAATAAAAATATAAATACATAAATCCAAGTATATAAATACAAATATAAATATAAATATAAATATAAATATAAATATAAATATAAATATAAATATAAATATAAATATAAATACAGAATATAAATATAAATATAAATATAAATATAAATATAAATATAAATATAAATATAAATATAAATATAAATACACCAAGTATATAAATACAAACATAAACATAAATATATATATAAATACAAATATAAACATAAACATAAATATAAATATAAAAAAAAAATATAAATATAAATATACTAAACTCGGTGTGTCTCTTACTGGGTGCACTGTGGAGTTCGATAGAAAGCAGCCGCTCTGCCAGTTTGTCCTCTGCGCATGCACACAAAACAAAGCCCCAAAACTCTGCATGCAGGTTATGTATATAAAAAAAAATATATGTATACGTATATATATATATATATATATATATATGCATATATAT
>NW_013567806.1:0-220 GCF_000499745.2 Eimeria mitis
AGGTCGCCTATGCAAGCTTCCGTGCGCGTGAGTGAACGCGAAAATGGTGAGCGGTTGTGTGCGCATTCGTCGCAATCGCGATACCAGAAGTAGCTGCGCAGTGGGTCTAAAGTCATCCTGGCGAGCTGCTTGGGAGTTGAAAAGGTGTGCTATCTGGCGGGCCCGCCAACGGGGTGGGACGGAGCGCCTTTTGTTGCTCCGCGATCTACCTACGTGAAGA
>NW_013567806.1:483-628 GCF_000499745.2 Eimeria mitis
GCAGTGGGTCTAAAGTCATCCTCGCGAGTTGCTTGGGAGTTAAAAAGGTGTGTTATCTGGTGGGCCCGCCAACGAGGTGGGACGGAGCGCCTTTTGTTGCTCCGCGATCTACCTACGTGAAGACGGTGCGTGTTAGCTAGCGTTG
>NW_013567806.1:915-1017 GCF_000499745.2 Eimeria mitis
TTATCTGGCGGGCCCGCCAACGGGGTGGGACAGAGCGCCTTTTGTTGCTCCGCGATCTACCTACGTGAAGACGGTGCGTGTTAGCTAGCGTTGTAGGAGCCT
>NW_013567807.1:0-187 GCF_000499745.2 Eimeria mitis
GAGGGTCCTTCGCTTGTGCTGCTGCTGCTGCTCATCTTGCTGCTGCTGCTGCTGCTGCTGCTGCTGCTGCAGCTGCAGCAGCAGCAAACAGTGGATTGAAAGACACGGACAGCAGGAGCAACACCAAGGCTGCTCCTCGCCAACCCCTGGGCGTTTGCTGCTGCCCGCTGCACCAGCGAATCGACTA
>NW_013567807.1:243-621 GCF_000499745.2 Eimeria mitis
GCAGCAGCAACAGCAACAGCAACAGTAAGAGTTGCAGCAACAGCAATAGCTTGCTTAGTCTTAGCGAAGCGCCCACGCACAGACAACGTCAACATGCAGCACCAATACTCAACATAGATCACTCATCACGAGCAGCAGCAGCAGCAAAAGCGGCAGCAGCAACAGCAGCAGCAACGCCGCATTCCCAATACAACCAACAACCGCAACACTATCACCCTCTGCATCACCAGCACCACAACCGCCACCATCACCACCAACCCCAACCCCAACCCCAACAGCAACAGCACCAGCAGCAGCAACAGCAGCAGCAGCAGCAGCAGCAGCAGCAGCAGCTTACATCCTTCCAGCGCTCCTATGCATCTCTCCCTCAATATTTCT
>NW_013567807.1:946-1017 GCF_000499745.2 Eimeria mitis
TTGTTGTTGCTGCTGCTGTTCCTGTTGCAGAACTCTCGGGTGTTTGCTGCTGCTGCAGTTGATCCTGCTGT
>NW_013567808.1:0-2833 GCF_000499745.2 Eimeria mitis
ATGTTTGTTTTTAGGGTTACTTTGAGTTGCTGTTCAGCACTGCAAAAACCCCAAACGAGGTTTAAACGACTTCCTGTTGAAGCAATGATAGTTTCAAAGGGTCCACAACTGAAGACAGTCAACTGTCTGCAACACTGTCGAAAGGAGGCGATGACAGCTGCCTCCCCCTTGTCCCTAGCATCTACTTTTTGTGCTTCTTCTTCTCCTTCTTCTCCTTCTGTTCAAACAGACATACATCAAAAATGCACCCTATGCACTTCCACCCACAAGTAACTGCTGGGTAACGGCTCACGAAACACAGCAAAAATATTCGCACGACAGCGCGGGAACGCCTTTTCAGCATTTCAAGGCAAGCTGAAGGTAAAAGTGGTTGGTCTTTACTTTCAGGTTTAATATAGTGGAGAACGCATGTTGCGAATGCTCAACTGTGGGGAAGAAGGGGAGTACTGAGAACAGAGGAAATGCTGCTGGCTATGCTGCCCTCCTCACCTTGTGTTTGTGCTTCCTCTTTTTTGCCTTTTCGCCTTCTTCGTCGTTCGATTCCCCAGCGCTCTCCTCGCTTTCCTCATCGTCCTCTTCGTCTTCAAAGTCTTCATCTGCATGACACGAANTTCCCCAGCGCTCTCCTCGCTTTCCTCATCGTCCTCTTCGTCTTCAAAGTCTTCATCTGCATGACACGAATCTCAGGAACCATCAGTAGTTCTAATCATTGAGTATATCTTTTAACATCAGCTTCATTTCTTTCTGTTTGCCGTATATATATCACACCGGACGGTTTGTTATCTTTGTGATGCATCCAGTGAGCCATTGGATTCTGCTAAGTATAGGAGACGGCGTTATCGAACACCTGTTACGATGATGCAACTGTTTAACCCGATATTTCTGCTGCTGCTGTGGATGCTTCCCTTCCTCCTGCTGCTGCTCTGGTAGAGGTTAGGGTTTAGGGTTTAGGGTTTAGGGTTAGGGTCTGAGGTCTCATACGGTTTAGGTACCTGTTTCGGATTCCTCTCCGCCGTAGTCATCGTCATCTTCGTCGGTTTGTATTTCTTCTTCTTGCAGTCCGCCTGTTCTCTGCGTGTTTGAATTTTCGGCGTTCTTAATGCGAATTCCCCTCTGCGTCAAGAACTCCACCAGGGGCTGTGCAAACAGAACACACAGCGCGAACGAAATACCGTGCACAACAGCAACAGCCACCGTTGCCAGCTGCAAGACAACAGATGCTTCACTGTGTGTATATCTCCAGTCGCCTCAGTGAGCTTTGTTGCAGTAGATGGCACTTGACTCAGGGATTCGGACTTTAAGTTGCTGGATTTGAACTGGCAGCAAACAAAGGAAACCGTGCTGCTCCCTTACAGTGTACTCGTTGCGGTCAATTGAAGTAAACTCGTGTTCAACACCCCCTCGGCAGGAAACAGTGAAAGCGAAGAAACGGTTGGTGGTGCTCGCACCCGTTCGGCTAAACTCCACGCTCACCACATCTTCGAATCTGAGAAAACAACAAAACCACAAACCAAACCAAAGTAAGACGCTACTTGATTCGTCGAGAAAAAACACGTAGACCAAGAAAAAGCAGGCTTCAAGGATAAAACTGGAATGAGCTAAGCATCGGTAAAAAAACTTATGGTTATGCATAAATGTAAATATTTGCTGGTATCATGTGGAAATATATGCCGTACATGTGTAGTGAAATGCGGATGCCCACAAATATACGTACAGAATAAATGCGAAAATATACAAGTGTATATACATAAGAATGCAGCAAATGCATGTTTACGCGAATATACACAAACAAATGAAGCACAAGAAACGCACCTGACAAAAATAACGGGTTTCACTATGAATAAGAAAGAACGATTGAGAGGATAAAGATGGCCGCTCTGTGCTCTGTAGCTGCAAGTAATCCCATATTGGTTTTTGACGCTCTTGAAATCTCCAGGAACAATTACACTTTTCCCGATCAACGATTTAAGAATGCGAGTTATCACGTCAAACGTCTTCCCTGAAATGAAACACAGAAAAAGTATACGAACAACAAGTGGTGCCGCGTAAATAAACCCAAATACAAATCAAACACCCACTAACGAACTAAGAATAGAAACACTCAGGGCACCAACAACAGCAAGAAATATGAAGCAGCAGCAGAAAGAACCGTAATGCATATCGCATTACTCTACTGAGTTCCGCATACCCTGAAACGTGAATGTTTTAAAGGGAAGGCGAAGTAGGAAACGATAACAGAAACAACAAGAAAAAGAAAAAAAACAAAAATAACAAGAACATAGACGAAGACATAAACACGAGCAATAAGGAGAACAACAGGAACAAGAACAAGAAAGCGAATGAGAGCAAAAAGAACGAAAAAAAAAAAATAAAAACAAGAACACCACCGCCATCACCACCACACCAAATGCTGATATAAACAGTAAGAAACTTTTGCCTTTTTCATTTCAGTAGAAATACCTTCGAGTTGTTTCTCTAATCCCTTTTCTTTGAGTTCATTTTCCTCTAGATTAACTTCAACAGAAGTAACATTCTCGCTATCAAACTGCATAACAACAAAAGGGTAAGATGTTTGCCCTTGACGCATCGCATTATCTAAAGATAAAATAAAATTCACGTGAGGAGAATTTGGACGAGGCACCAAAAACATCCTGCAACACACACGCCAACCAGATACAGCATATATATATATATATATATACATATTTATTTATTTATTTATTTATTTATTTTTTTTACATGTACATATACATGAATGTATACGCCTAGATGATTTGCAGGGCGGGCAGTTATAAAAGGATGTATGCATCGCATTCATATTTCACTGTAATAT
>NW_013567808.1:2933-3141 GCF_000499745.2 Eimeria mitis
TATATATTTTTTTTTTATTTTTTCTTTTTTTTTTTTTTTATTTTTTTTACATGTACATATACATGAATGTATACGCCTACATGAGTTGCAAGGCGGGCAGTTATAAAAGGATGTATGCATCGCATTCATATTTCACTGTAATACGCAAATGATTGACGTTATACAGAAATCTGTCTATGCAAGAAATGCATACATGCATGATGCAACT
>NW_013567808.1:3241-5171 GCF_000499745.2 Eimeria mitis
ATATATATATATATATATATATATATATATATATATATATATATATATATATATATATATACCTGTTGATGTTGGTGTATAGAATGGTGTAATCATAAGATTTCCCGTGAAACTTGAGGGCCCTTCTACCGATATCTATTTCATATCTTCCTCTCGGTACTAACAAAGGCACATCATTCAATAACGCAATACTCTCCATCTTTGTCTCAGCAACACCACTCTTCTTCACTAGCTTCTGCAGCAGCAACAACAGCAACACAAACAGAAACAGTAAACACAGCTGCAGCAGGAAAAGCAGCAGCAGAAGGAACAGCAGCAACAGCAACAGAAGCAGCACCAGCAGTAAAAAAAGCAACAGCAGAAACAGCGGTAGTCGAAATGATCGAAATTGAATTAAACTAAATGAATTCAATAAAAATAACAAATAAAATAATAATTAAATAAATTAAATTAATAATATATATATATATATATATATATACAATACATATAAATAAACATATTTATCTAATTATTTATTTATTATTTAATAAATAAATAATTAAATAAATAATAATAAAAAAACCACCGAGACGCTGACCTCCTTCAGGCTCTGCAGAAGGCTCTCCGCCTCGTCATCGCCTGCACTTGGCTGAAAAAGACGAATTTCAAGGAGCATATCATCTGTTTGATCTCTATGGAGAAAAAAACAAAAAACAAAAAAAAAAAACAAATATAAAACTAATAAAACAAATACAAAAACCCTCTATACTATTATATTATTATTATAAACCCGAAATAAATACTAACATTGTTGTTGTATGGTTTCGTCTTTATTATAAACTCTATTAAATTCAAATAAACTCTATAAATAAACCCTATTAAATAAAGTATATATAATTAAAATAAATATAAATAAATTAAATAAATTTATAAATTAAATTAAATAATATTTTATATAATTATTACCTTGTGTCGTCCTGAACAAGCTCAATAGCTAAATCATTCTTCGATGGTGTGGTGACCTGCGCTATGTCCTGGGCGTTCACTTCAAACGCGGGGCAGCCGTTCATTGATACCTTTAAATTATTTCCTTAACACAAACAACAGCAGTAGAAATATATATATATATATATATATATATANTATATATATATATATATATATATATATATATATATATATATATATATATATATATATATATATTTCTACTGCTGTTGAATATATATATATATGTATATATATATATACATATATATATATATAGGTAAATGTATATACTATACAGTAAACACGGAAAAAGAAAATAAAAAGACAGATTCAAGAAAACATAAAAGGAAGGAAAAAGCAATGAAAGCAAAGAAACTCAACGAATATCGGCTGGAGACGAAATCACAAAAGAGAAAGAAAAAAAGAAAGGATGAAAACAACAAAATAAATAAAAGAGTAAAAGAAACACAGAAAGAAACTCAATAAAATAAAAAATAACAACGCACCCTCCATGCAAACCTCTCCCCAGTGCCGCCCCCAGTGGGCGATGTTTTTTGTATTTAAATTTAATTTGAAATGCTCTGAAAAATGTCGTCTGATATCTTCATAGTTCTGAAAAACAAAAAGAAAAAAAAATAAATAAAAACAAAAAAAAAACATTTATATACTCTACACCCACAAATATGCAGTATAGCATCTTTATGTATGCTTATACATCTACGTATATGCATTCATGATTCATGTATGGATACAGATGCATATATATGTACCTATAGCATATGAATGCAGGCAATGATATATATATAATATACACTCTCAGCTGCAGCACGATGAAGACGAGAGAGGGGTCTAGATTGTACTAATTAGAATACAAGTAAAATTCATTGCGGCACTATTAAGAGGTTGTTACTGGTATTCATATGGTGTTATTAGTATAATCCTCACTTTCTTGTGAAAA
>NW_013567808.1:5271-5933 GCF_000499745.2 Eimeria mitis
TAATATGTATGCAGGCAGTGATATTATATATATAATATACACCGTCAGCTGCAGCACGATGAAGACGAGAGAGGGGTCTAGATTGTACTAATTAGAATACAAGTAGCATTCACTGTGGCACTATTAAGAGGTTGTTACTGGTATTCATATGGTGTTATTAGTATAATCCTCACTTTCTTGTGAAAACCATCAAAGATGACGATGCTGTCGTTTCTATGAGGGCCAAGGATGACCTTCAACTGGTAGTGGTCGGGGCCGCAGTGTATCCACTGTGCATCTGCAACATCTGAACTTTTGTATTGATAGACCTTTCCGTTTCTTCTGTTCTTCCAGCCGAATATTTCCCCACTCATTTTAAACAAACCCTGTGAAAAAAGCGTCAAAAACGACAAAAAAATGCTGGAGATACACCTGAAACTGGTGCAATACGCTGGGGTGTATAGGCAGCAACCGGTGGAATCATCGACACGGTCAGCGGCGGCAGGTGTATGCACAGCTGGATGCAGTAGAATTCAAGAAATATACCACACAGAAAGAATTCAAATAAGTTTTTCTTTGCTTTCTCACAGGATCATTCCTCCCCAGCCCTCGAATGTTAGCCACCGACACGACCGGCCCGCCGGGGCCGGCCGGCGGAGTGCCTTGGGACATTTCGGGTGTAT
>NW_013567808.1:6183-10136 GCF_000499745.2 Eimeria mitis
GTGCATGCAGCGGCTGGGTGGTGATGCAGTGGGGTGGCGTTTAGACAAATAACACCGACACTATATTGCATGCAGCTCCAACAAAAACAGAATAATTATTTTAAATAAATAAAATAATGTATTATACTCAAAAAAAATATAATTTATTTTGCACAGACGAGGAGGTGGACGAGCTCTCCCCTTCTCGCTGGGGGGTTCAGATGCTCTTCTTGTGCAGCAACAGAAACTCAGCAGCAGTTAGAATTAAGAATAACATAAAGTGCTGCAACTTTCAATGAATGCAGCAGCAAACACACGAAGCAAGTGGAGTGTACAGCCGTTCACTCTGCTGCTGCTGATCTTCCGTAGTTGCTTGCTTCTCCTGCTGCTGTTCATCGTTGGTTCGCTTTACATGCATGTGAAGCTACTGCTGCTGCTGCTGCTGCTGCTGTTGCTGTTGCCGCTGCTAGCTCCGCCGTTACTGCTGCTGCGGCGCTTACTCTGTGTTGTGCTGGAGAGGTTGCAACAGTTGCCTAGCGTGTGTTCAGCTTCTGCTGCTGCTGCTTTTGTAGCTCCGACTGCTTAGAGTTGAGAAAGTTTATGTATAGAGCGAGTACGAGCCGGTTGTGCCCATCACTATGAGTTTTTTGTTTTTTTCGTGTTGAATACATGCTAGTAATATACTGGAGTCAAGACACGCTTGATTAAATAAAATAATATATATATATAGTATATATAATATATATGTAATATATATATTATGTATATGTATCAATGGCAGGGGGAGAGAGGAGATACAGAAGCGGCGCAGTTGTTTCTTATGTTTGCTTCCTTATATATGTAAATACTCTAAGGCTAGCAATATAAAACAAAAACAATAAAACTATTTTTATTTAGGGTTTGTTTGTTGCTGCTTTGGATAGCTGCAGATGCTCCTATCATAGGATTACAGCATTCAAGGGTTTAGGGTTTAGGGTTAGATTGGGGGGCCCCAACCCTAAACCCTAAACCCCCCTTCCCGCCACCAGCTCGCTGCCTGCTGCTGGGGTTTAGGGTTTAGGGTTTACGCAGCAGCTCGGAAGAAACCTAAAACCCACAAACAGAAGAATATATTTTCGGTTTGGTTATTGTGTTTTTCTCTTTGTGTGCATCTCTAGGATATGTATTTTAGGGTTTAGGGTTTAGGGTTTACACCTTCTACGCTTCAGGGTTTAGGGTTTAGGGTTGCTAAGCCCTTTTAGAGAGGCTTAGGGTCTAGGGTTTAGGGTTTGAGGCATTATATACGAACCGTGCGTCCTACGATAAACCCTAAACCCTAGATGTTGGGTGAAGGAGAACACAAACAAAACCACCAGGCGCTCGACAGTAAACCCTAAACCCTAAAAACCAAGAATAAAACCCTAAACCCTAAACCCTTAACCCTCACTTGTAGACCCTAAACCCTAAACCCTAAACAAGCTGATGCCACGGATACTAGCAATCCAAAAGCTGAGACCCCACCCTTAAACCCTAAACCCTAAACCCTTGAACCCCACCCGTCAGCATCTTAATCCCTAAACCACAACCCTCTAAGNTAAACCCTAAACCCTAAACCCTTGAACCCCACCCGTCAGCATCTTAATCCCTAAACCACAACCCTCTAAGCCCCCAAACAGTAAACCCTAAACCCGTACATCATTCAGTTGTAAACCCTAACACCACTAAACCCTAAACCCTAACAACCTCTAAACCCCCCTGACCCCAACCCTAAACCCTAAACCCTAAACCCTAAACCCCAGAGAAAGTTATGCAGCAGTGCACGGACCCCTCATAAGGAGCTTGTCTGGCATCTGTTGAGGCCACTGGCGTGGGTGGAGAGAATTGTTAGGAAGATTAAACAAAGAAAAACAAAGTTTTCGGTGTATATATTGTTCTTGTTCAGCTAGCTGGGGTGTAGCGGCTACTTGTTGAGGGGGTGAATGCTGCATATACGGCTAGTTATGGAGTTAATTTGGATGAAAAGAAGAAATAAACTAAATTAAAAAAGAATATATAATATATTTCCACAAATTTTCAGAGAAAGCTCAGCTGCACGTTCCTGGCGGCTGCGGCTGCCGCTGCGGCCCCCCTGCATTGTAGCTGCAACGATAGAGGGAAATAGTAAAATATAAACTTCTTAGTAGGGTCTTTTCATGTGTTTCGTAATTTAATTCTTCTTCATCGGTATTCTTATTACTATTGAGCCGCATATAATGCGCCGCCGCCTGCAGCACCCAGCAGCTGCTTGCATGCACGAGAGTTCATATACACCCCAGCTGCTGCCACCCCTGCAGCACCCCGTTTCCCCTTCCCTCTCTCTCCTCCTCTCCTCCTCCCTCATGACAGCAGCACCAGAATAACCGACTGTACACGGAGGGGCCCCCCTTCAAACCCCAGGCCCTCTCGTATTCTCTCTATATCGCCGGGGGTCTCGAGGGGGCCCCCCAGCGGCTCAAAGGCTAGGGGGCCCCAGGGGGCCCCCCAACCCAAGATGAAACGTCCCCTGCATGCTGCAAACCTCACAGCCGGTGCAGCTGCCACAGGGGGGGCCCCTCCTCACCAGACGGCTGTACTCCCTTTTGGGGGCCCCCTAGCTTCTTTCAAGCCAGGGCACCGGGGGCCCCTGGGGCCCCTAGGGGCCATGGGGCCCCTAGGGAATCAGCTGTACCCTCTGGACTCCGCCGTTATATGTGAGACGGAGAGAGGGGGGGGCTTGCAGCAGCGAAAGCTATCGAGAGGGGGGGCCCCCCTTGGGGGCCCCCCTCCTCCTCCGCGCATCGGTAGCACTGAAGTGTACAGACACCCCGCTGCACAGCCTGGGCCTCCTGCTGCTGAAGTGATAACAGTTGATGATGACGATGAGGAGGAGGAGGATGAGCTTCCTGCTGCTTCTTCTTCTGCTCCGGCGACTGCTTGTAGCAGTGCTCAGCAGCATCAGCTGAACGGCACCAGCAGCAACAGCAGCAGCAGCACTAGCAGCAGCAGCAGCAGCAACAGCAGCGAGAAGAACTCCGTCAACGTTGCTTTACGCTGCGCCAGGGGGAATGACATTGCTGCTGAGGATGCATCATCTAGCAGCAGCAGCAGCAGCAGCAGCAGCTATTCTCCCGTTGCAAGTAGTTCTGCTGCAGCCTCTTCTTCTCCTTCTTCCCCTGCTGCTGCTGCTGCTGGTGCTGCTGCTGCTGCTGCTGCTGCTGCTCGGCCGTTCAGCGGCGCACACAGCAAGAGTGTATGGATTCAGGGGCGTCAACGCCCCGAGCAGCTGGAGCGGTATTTGTTAGATATAGAGAAGAAAGAAGCAGTGGGTAAGGTTTCTATGAGGGGTGTTGTGTTTCCATCAGCAGCAGCAGCAGCAGCGTTTGTTGCTGCTATATCTAAGCTGCCCCGTATTACTTCTCTTACATTCAACTCACCAGAGATGCCCCACGATCAACTTGCTGCTGTCTGCTGCGGTGTATCTACATGTCGTTCTCTTAATCATTTCGACTGCAACGCTATAGGAAGCAAACCTATGCCTCCTGCTGCTCTTCAGCTGCTGCTGCTGCAGCTGCAGCAGCTACCTGATCTACGAGAGCTTAACCTCTCAGGCAACGATTTCGGTGCTGCTGCTGCTGCTGCTGCTGCTGCTGCTCCTATTTCTGCTGCTGCTGCTGGTGGTGGTGGAGGGGGAGGGGGAGGGAGTGTCACTGCAGCAGCAGCACCAGCAGCAGCAGCAGCAGCAGCAGCAGATGGTATTGAGTTGATAAAGGGTCTTCTTCTTAGTGGTGTTCTCTGTCTGCTAGCGAGAGAATGTAGCTTCAGCTGCGTGCTGCTGCAGCAGCTGCTGCTGTGGGTCCTCAATAGCTGCCACTGTCTGCGGCTGAGACAAATAGAGCTGGGGGCCTCCACCAAGATACTACACTCTATCTTACCGGGAGAAGTCTTCGATGAAGAGGTAATATATATATATATATATA
>NW_013567808.1:10151-10359 GCF_000499745.2 Eimeria mitis
AATATATAAATATATAAATATATAAATATATAAATATATAAATATATAAATATATAAATATATAAATATAGAAATATATAAATAAATAAATTAAATAATTCTGTATATAGTTATCTGTTTATGTATATATATTTTGGCTGCGTAGCGGCTGCCGTTTCGGGTGTATGGTCAGCTGGTTAAGAGAAACCGGGAGCTGTTTGTGTTGTGT
>NW_013567808.1:10459-11636 GCF_000499745.2 Eimeria mitis
TATATATATATATATATATATTTATATATTTATATATTTATATATTCATATATTCATATATTCATATATATAAATATATAAATATTTAAATATATAAATATATGAATATATGAATATATAAATATATAAATATATAACTATATAACTATATAAATATACAAATATATAAATATATAAATATAAATATGTGAATATATAAATATATAAATAAATAAATAAATCAAAAAATTCTGTATATAGTTATCTGTTTACGTATATATATTTTGGCTGCGTAGCGGTTGCCGTTTCGGGTGTATGCTCAGCTGGTTAAGAGAAACCGGGAGCTGTTTGTGTTGTGTTGCTGCTGCTGTTGCTGCTGCTGCTGCTGTTGCTGCTGCTGCTGTTGCTGCTGCTGCTGCTGTTGCTGCTGCTGCTGTTGCTGCTGCAGCTGCTGCGTCGGGTGTCTCGACTGTCAAAGGCGACGTGGAGAATGGGCAAGGTTATAGGAGACTACGCCCCTTCATTTAGAGGTATGCAGCAGCAGCAGCAGCAGCAGCAGCAGCAGCAGCAGCAGAAGCAGCAGATGCAGCAGCAGCAGCGGCAGAAGCAGCAGATGCAGCAGCAGCAGGGCAACTGCTTCGATGCAACGGCGGCAGCTGTTGCTGCTGTTGCTGCTTTCGCGAGCTGGAGAACTGCAGAGCGAATGATACAGATATTGTTCTACTGCTGCTGCTGCTGTTGCTGCTGCTGCTGTTGCTGCTGCTGCTGCTGCTTGTGCTGTGTTGGTTTGCTGCAGCTGTTAATCTATGGAAGCCCTACATGACTCACACCTTTTGGCTTTACTGCCTCCTGGATGCGATGCTGGCATCTAGCGTAGGAGCAGCAGCAGCAGCAGCAACACCAGCAGCAGCAGCAGCAGCAGCAGACGGCAACTCGAAGGGAGGGGGGGCCCCCAAGGCAACAGAAACCTCTTCATCACACCTGCAGCAATCTGCTGCTCCGGGGGCCCCTCAGCGTTTGCCTCGTACGCATCAGGCCGCACCTAGCTGCTGCTATTGCTGCTGCTGCTGCTGCTGTCGCTGTTGCTCGTGTTGCTGCTGCTGCTACTGCTGCTGCTGCAGCTGCAGCTATTGGCGTTGCTCCCGTTGCTGCTGCTGCTGCTGCTGCTGCTGCTGCTGCTGCTGCATGCATTATATCG
>NW_013567808.1:11736-12011 GCF_000499745.2 Eimeria mitis
ATATTGTTCTACTGCTGCTGCTGCTGTTGCTGCTGCTGCTGTTGCTGCTGCTGCTGCTGCTTGTGCTGTGGTGGTTTGCTGCAGCTGTTAATCTATGGAAGCCCTACATGACTCACACCTTTTGGCTGTACTGCCTCCTGGATGCGATGCTGGCCTCTAGCGTAGGAGCAGCAGCAGCAGCAGCAACACCAGCAGCAGCAGCAGCAGCAGCTGCAGCAGACGGAAACTCGAAGGGAGGGGGGCCCCCCAAGGCAACAGAAACCTCTTCATCACAT
>NW_013567808.1:12179-12649 GCF_000499745.2 Eimeria mitis
CCCGTTGCTGCTGCTGCTGCTGCTGCTGCTGCTGCTGCTGCTGCATGCATTATATCGGTGTGTGTGTGTGTGTGCTGGCGTGCAGTCGTTCGCGTTTGGGGTGTACCCTCAGACACCACAGTAAACAGCACTGCACATGCTGCCTATTTCAGGTACGAAGCAGCAGCAGCAGCAGCAGCAGCACCAACAGCAGCAGCAGCAGCCGCAGCAGCGGCAGCAGCAGCAACGACAGCAGGAACAGCAGCAGCAGAAGCAGTAGAAGCAGCAGCAGCAGCAGAAGCAGCAGCAGCAGCAGCAGCAGCAACAGGTGTTGCATGCGTTTGTTTGTTCAGGTATGGATATCTCGTCGCGAGGCTGGGGGACCGCTGCCTGGTGCGTTGGCTGCAGGTTGGGGCTTTTGCTGCTGCAGTAGCTGAAGACCTAGCAGCATGCAGCCCAGCAGCAGGAGCAGCAGCAGCAGCAGCTCCCCC
>NW_013567808.1:12731-12960 GCF_000499745.2 Eimeria mitis
CAGCAGAGAGGACCTGCTGGAGGGAGAAGCTCAGCAAGGCTGCTGAGCGCAGCAGGGATGCATGCAGACACCCTAGTAGAGATGTTTGGGGCTTTCGATGCATGCGTTGAAGCAGCAAGAGTGGAGCCCGCTGTCTTCGCCTTTGCTGCCTGGCGACATCAGCAGCAGCAGCAGCAGCAGCAGCAGCAGCAGCAGCAGCAGCAGCAGTGGCTGCTGCAGCCAGGACAGT
>NW_013567809.1:0-123 GCF_000499745.2 Eimeria mitis
AGCTTCTCTTCCTGCTGCTGCTGCTGCTTCTTTTGCTGCTGAAGCTTCTCTATAAAAAAAAAACAGCAGCTCTGCTGCTGCTGCTGCTCGGGAGATCAGGGGCTCAGCTGCTGAGGGTTTTGC
>NW_013567809.1:223-570 GCF_000499745.2 Eimeria mitis
AGCAACAGCAGCAGCAGCAGCAGCAGCAGAAGGACGCCGGCTAGGACCTAGAGCCCTCACAACAGCAGCAAGAATAGACAGCAGCTGCTGCTTGCACTCATTACATTCTGCTGCTGCTTCTCTTTGTTTCAGCTGTGCTGCTGCTTCTTCATCAGAAGATGCTGCTGCTGCTGCTGCTGCTGCTGCTGCTGCTGCTGCTGCTGGTTCTGCTGCTGCTGCTGCTCGGGAGATCAGGGGCTCAGCTGCTGAGGGTTTTGCTGCTGCTGCTGCTGCAGCAGCAGCAGCAGACACGGCCGTCGGGCCGTCATTGTCCGCCATGGCAACCCTGCTGCTGCTGCTGCTGCTGC
>NW_013567809.1:586-776 GCF_000499745.2 Eimeria mitis
TGCTGTTGCTGCTGCTGCTGCTGCTGCTGCTGCTGCTGCTAGTGTTAAGGGAGTTTCAGAGCAGCGCTGCAGCTGCCAATGAATTGCTGCTGTTGTTGCTGCTGCTGCTGCTGCAATGCTGTATACAGATCACTGCAGCAGCAGCAGCAGCAGCAGCAGCAGCAGCAGCAGGGATAGTAGACTAGCAGCA
>NW_013567809.1:876-1196 GCF_000499745.2 Eimeria mitis
CTGCTGCTGCTGCTGCAATGCGGTATACAGATCACTGCAGCAGCAGCAGCAGCAGCAGCAGCAGCAGCAGGGATAGTAGACTAGCAGCAGCAGCACAGAACTCTGCTGCAGCTGCCTGCTGCTGCAGCAACTTCAATAAAAGAAGATAAATAGCAGTCAATAAACATAAAATAACAAATAGTAAAGACAAAAAACTGCAGCAGCAGCAGCAGCAACAGCAGCAGCAGCAGCAACAGCAGCAGCAGCAGCAGCTGCTGCTGCAGCAGCAGCAGCAGCAGCGGTCAGGAGTCCAAGGAGGCCCCTACACGAGATGAAGCCCC
>NW_013567810.1:0-465 GCF_000499745.2 Eimeria mitis
GCTGCTGCCGCTGCTTGCTGAGGTCTGACAGGCGCATGTCTTGCTGCTGCTGCTGCTGCTGCAGCTCTAGCCGCTTCTGCTTCAACTGAACAGCAGCACAAGCAGCAGCAGCAGCAGCAGCAGCAGCAGCATGTGCGGCAGCAGCAGCAGCAAGCTCAACAGCAACAGCAGCAAGTACAGCAGCAACTGCAGCAGCAACTGCAACTGCAGCAGCAGCAGCAACTGCAGCAACAGCAGCTGCAGCAGCAACTGCAACTGCAGCAACAGCAGCTGCAGCAGCAACTGCAACTGCAGCAGCAACTGCAGCAACTGCAGCAGCAGCAACTGCAGCAGCAGCAACAGCAACTGCAGCAGCAGCAGCAACAGCATCTGCAGCAGCAGCAGCAACAGCAACTGCAGCAGCAGCAGCAGCAGCTGACCTTGTTTGGGCTGTGTACGATCTGATCAGTGTAATCTTCTTTTTGC
>NW_013567810.1:626-1015 GCF_000499745.2 Eimeria mitis
TGCTGCAGCAGCAGCAGCAGCAGCAGCAGCAGCAGCAGCAGCAGCAAGTTGAACAGCAGCAGCGTTTCAGCAGCTGCTGCTGCAGCTGCAGCGGCGGCTCTTGCTGCAGCAGTGGCAGCAGCAGCAGCAGAAACTCCAGCAGCAGCAGCAACAGCAGCAAGTTGAACAGCAGCAGCAGCAGCGACAGCAGCTCCAACAGCAGCACCAACAGCAGCAGCAGTGACAGCAGCATCAACAGCACCAGCATCAACAGCACCAGCAGCAACAGCACCAGCAACAGCAGCAGCACCAGCAGCAGCAGCAGCAGCAGCAACAGCAGCAGCAGCAGCAGCAGCAGCAGGAGAGGGTACTTGATTTGAGAGCCTGAAGTTCTTTCTGTAGAAGGGCCG
>NW_013567811.1:0-518 GCF_000499745.2 Eimeria mitis
AAACCCTAAACCCTAAACCCTAAACCCCCAGTATTTCACCGCATACAAACAAACCCCCGAACCCCCCCCCTCTTTCCGTGCATCATGAAATAATATAGATATTAAAGGGGGCCCCCTGGGGGGCCCCCATAGGGTACAAGCTGCTGCAGCTGCTGGGGGGCCCCAGGGGGGCCCCCGGGGGGCCCCCCGGGGGCCCCCAGCAGCAGCAAGAGAGGTGCTGCGTGCTGCAGCCTCTTAGGGCCCCTGTCTTACCGTCTTCGACAGCGGAGGGTACTGGTGAGGGGCCCCCGGGGGGCCCCTGGTGAGGGGCCCCTCTTGCTGCTGCTGCTGCTGTCTGTGCTGCAGCAGCAGGCTGCAGCAGCAGCTGCTGCGCGATAGCAGCAAGGAGCAGCAGCCTGCCCCCAGGGGAGAAGTATATCTTCATTGTAAGAGAAATAAATTGTATTTGTTTAGATATATAAATATAAAAAAAAGAAAAAAAAAAAGAAAAAGAAAAAAAAAAAATAAAAAGAGGGGGG
>NW_013567812.1:0-262 GCF_000499745.2 Eimeria mitis
GGCACCAAGTGCCATCACACTAAATATATTGACTGCCCACCAAGTCGAGAACGCAACGCCTGCAAACGGAGACGCGGTTCCCTCGTTTTCCTCAAGCATTCCTCCACCGCTGACGCCTGCGACGCCTGCGACATGTTCAAAGTTCGTCGCAAATATACAGTTAGCGCATGTCCGTTCTCTCCAGGTGTTTGCAGTGCGTACCTCCTGTGTCTATCGCCATTCGCACCTTTCTCAGGACAAGGCCGCTTTGCCCTTTCCCCTC
>NW_013567812.1:362-441 GCF_000499745.2 Eimeria mitis
GTCCTGTGCCTATCGCCATTCGCACCTTTCTCAGGACAAGGCCGCTTTGCCCTTTCCCCTCAACTGCCCGTCAACGGCA
>NW_013567812.1:585-1104 GCF_000499745.2 Eimeria mitis
TCAAAATGACATGCGCGGTCGCTCCGAACCGTGTGCACGGGAAACGCAGGCCGCAAACTACTCGGAGCCATCACCAAACACCGTCGCACCCCATAAGACGCAAACGCCCGTGGGCATCTCCCAAGCAGCCCATATGCGCGTGTTCAACGTCTAGCAACTTCCTGCGTAGTAGGCACCAAGTGCCATCACACTCAATATATTGACTGCCCACCAAGTCGCGAACGCAACGCCTGCAAACGGACACGCGGTTCCCTCGTTTTCCGAAAGCCTTCCTCCACCGCTGACGCCTGAAACGCCCGCGACATGCCCCCTATTCGTCGCTAATATACAGTTAGCGCATGTCCGTTCCCTCCATGTGTTTGTAGTGCGTACCTTCTGTATCTACCGCCATTCTCACCTTTCTCAGGACAAGGCCGCTTTGCCCTTTCCCCTCAACTGCCCGTCAACGACAGCCTAGCTCTGCTGCGCCCATCGTGTATCGGGCCGTCTCCTCATCGCATAAATAAAGTGCCGAAGCGA
>NW_013567813.1:0-141 GCF_000499745.2 Eimeria mitis
AATATAAATACAAATATAAATATAAATATAAATATAAATATAAATATAAATATAAATATAAATATAAATACAAATAAGTATATAACTGTATAAAATTAAAAACATACATCCTGTTTACGTGTTGGATATATAGATATGGTG
>NW_013567814.1:0-359 GCF_000499745.2 Eimeria mitis
GACAGCCGCCAGAAGCAGACATCTGCTGCTGCTGCTGCTGCTGCCGCTGCTGCTGCTGCTGCTGCTGCTGCTGCTGCTGCTGTCGCTGCAGCAAGTTGTCTGCAGCAAGCTGCCCGATCCTTGGAGCAGCAGCAGCAGCAGCAGCAACAGCAGCAGCAGCACACCAATGCAGCAGCTGTCGAAGCAGCTGCATGCACCTGAGCAGCAGCAGCAACAGCAGCAACAACTGCAGCAACTGCTGCAACAGCAACTGCTGCAGCAGCAGACTGTGCAACAGCAGCAACTGCTTCTGCAGCAGCAACAGCAGCAGCAGCAGACTGTGCTCGCATAGAGCACACATCAGCAGCAAAACAAATAGC
>NW_013567814.1:459-684 GCF_000499745.2 Eimeria mitis
CACTGCAGCAACTGCTGCAACAGCAACTGCTGCAGCAGCAGACTGTGCAGCAGCAGCAGCAGCAACTGCTGCTGCAGCAGCAACAGCAGCAGCAGCAGACTGTGCTCGCATAGAGCACACATCAGCAGCAAAACAAATAGCAGGAGAATCTGCTGCAGCAGCAGCAGCAGCAGCAGCAACAGCAGCAACAGCAGCAGCAGCAGCAGCAACAGCAGCAACAGCAGC
>NW_013567815.1:0-366 GCF_000499745.2 Eimeria mitis
GTCGACCTCAACAGAAACTACGACTACCACTTTCAGTCTTTTGGGTATATATAGCTAGCTAGCTAGCTAGCTAGATATATAGATAGCTAGCTAGCTAGCTAGCTAGTTGTATTGATAGATAGAGAGAGAGAGAGATAGCTAGAGAGAGAGAGAGATAGATAGATAGATGGAGAGATAGGCTGATAAACAGAAACTACGACTACCACTTTCAGTCTTTTGGGTACAGCTAGCTAGCTAGAGAGATAGATAGAGAGATAGCTAGCTAGTTATATTGATAGAGAGATTGATAGATAGATAGATAGGCTGATAAACAGAAACTACGACTACCACTTTCAGTCTTTTGGGTACAGCTAGCTAGCTAGCTAG
>NW_013567815.1:466-637 GCF_000499745.2 Eimeria mitis
ATAGCTAGCTAGAGAGAGATATAGGTAGAGATATGGCGTCGACCTCAACAGAAACTACGACTACCACTTTCAGTCTTTTGGGTACAGCTAGCTAGCTAGCTAGCTAGCTAGCTAGAGAGATAGATAGAGAGATAGCTAGCTAGTTATATTGATAGAGAGATTGATAGATAG
>NW_013567815.1:2372-3777 GCF_000499745.2 Eimeria mitis
ATTTATTTTCTCTTTTTCTTTTTAGGGGTTTATCTTTAAAGAATTTTTCTCCTGCGCCTATAAACCCTTTACTAGGTCTATGTGTTTATTTATTTATTTATTTATTTATTTATTTATTTATCTATTTATTTATTTTATTTATTTATTTTATTTATTTTATTTATTTTATTTTTTTTATTTGTTTAGGGGTTTATCTTTAAAGAATTTTTCTCCTGCCCCATTGAGTCCCTTCCTAGTTCACGCCCCCATAGTAAAAAACATATTTATTTATTTATTTATTTTTATTTATTTTATTTTATTTTATTTATTTATTTATTTTTATTTATTTATTTTATTTTATTTATTTATTTATTTTTATTTTGTCTCTTTTTTTAGGGGTTTATCTTTATAGAATTTTTCTCCTGCCCCCTCAAACCCTTTACTAGGATACCCATATATAATATAAAAACTATTTTATTTTATTTTATTTTATTTTATTTTATTTTTATTTTTATTTTATTTATTTATTTATTTATTTTATTTGTTTAGGGGTTTATCTTTAAAGAATTTTTCTCCTGCGCCTCTAAACCCTTTACTAGGATACGCATATATAAATCTATATTTCTTTTTCTTTTTTTTTATTTTATTTTTATTTATTTATTTATTTATTTATTTTATTTTATTTATTTTATTTGTTTAGGGGTTTATGTTTAAAGAATTTTTCTCCCGCGCCTATAAACCCTTTCCTAGTTCACACCCACATAACATAAAAAACATATTTATGTATGTATTTATTTATTTTTATTTTATTTATTTTATTTTATTTTTATTTTATTTATTTATTTTATTTTATTTAGGGGTTTATCTTTAAAGAATTTTTCTCCCGCGCCTCTAAACCCTTTACTAGGATACGCACATATAAATACATATTTCTTTTTCTTTTTTTTTATTTTATTTATTTTATTTTATTTTTATTTTATTTATTTATTTTATTTTATTTAGGGGTTTATCTCTAAAGAATTTCTCTCCCGCGCCTCTAAACCCTTTACTAGGATACGCAGCAACAGGAGAAGCCGATGATTGGCTGCTAGCAGCAAAAGGGGTAGCAGCAATGAGCCCAGAGATAGGGTTAGAGTCTGGGGGCCCCTGGCAGGGTATGCTGCTGCAGCAGCTGCAGCAGGCAGCAGCAGCAGGAGGAGAACATATATTATTAAACTACTATCGAGCACAAGCAGCAGCAGACAAAGCTGGCGATGAATTTGCTGCTAGAATAAAAAAAAATCACAAAGACACAAGACAGATACTTCGCTTGCTGCAGCTGCTGCAGCAATACAAACTTTATCTAACCCAGCAGCAGCAGCAATGGGAAGTGCGTACACTGGAGATAAGCAACAAGTAAGCAGCCATCGACTTGTGGCTAGCTGCT
>NW_013567815.1:3877-4523 GCF_000499745.2 Eimeria mitis
CTGCTGCTGTTGCTGCTGCAGCAATGGGAAGTGCGTACACTGGAGATAAGCAACAAGTAAGCAGCCATCGACTTGTGGCTAGCTGCTGCTGCTGCTGCTGCTGCTGTTGCTGCTGCAGTTGCTGCTGCTGCTGCTGTTGATGCTGTTGCTGTTGTTGTTGTGTGTCGGCTGTTGCTGCTGCTGCTGTTGCTGCTGCTGCTGCATATCCCGTTTTCCTATTTCATTGACTCTATTACCCCTCCTCTTTCTCCTGCTGCTGCTGCTGCTGCTGCTGCTGCCGCTCCTCCTCCTGCTGCTGCTGCTGCCGCTTCCTCTGCTGCTGCTGCTGCTGCTGCTGCTGCTGCTGCTGCTGCTGCTGCAGCGGTTTGAACGGTCCCTGCACAGAGCTGCAGCTGCTGGTTGTCTCGGGTTCGTTGCTGCCTGTGTCTTTGACCCCACACAAGGTAGAGGGGCTGCTTGCTGCTGCAGCAGACACCGCGCTGCCGCTGCTGCACTGCCCCTCTAACCCCCGCTACCCCGGCAGCAGGATTAAGTATGATTTCGGTGGTGCTTATCGGAGACTGCAACGTAGCTTCAATACACACAGCAGCAGCAGCAGCAGCAGCAGCAGCAGCAGCAGCAGCAGCAGCAGCAGCAGCAGCAGCAG
>NW_013567815.1:5514-5688 GCF_000499745.2 Eimeria mitis
TGCTGAGGCTGCTGCTGCTTGGTGCTGCTGCTTCTCCCTTATACCATGTTAAGTGATCCTCATTTTGCTGTTGCTGCTGCTGCTGCTATTGCTGCTGCTGTTGCTGCTGCTGCTGCTGCTGCTGCTGCTGCTGCTGCAGGCGTTGCTGCGTCTGCCTTACATAGAGGGTCGTTC
>NW_013567815.1:5788-6004 GCF_000499745.2 Eimeria mitis
AAGACAAACCAGAGAAATGACGATGGGCTCCACACATACGCTGCCGCTTGTGAGCTGCTGCTGCTGCTGCTGCTGCTGCTGCTGCTGCTGCTGCTGGGGCTGGGGCTGCTGCTGCTGCTGGGGTTGCTGCTGCTGCTGCTGCTGAGGCTGCTGCTGCTGAGGCTGCTGCTGCTTGGTGCTGCTGCTTCTCCCTTATACCATGTTAAGTGATCCTCA
>NW_013567815.1:6104-6235 GCF_000499745.2 Eimeria mitis
GCGGCCTAGCGGCTTCGTTAATTCCTTTCGCTATCAAATAGCAACGCGCCGTGGCGTCCACCAGCAGCAGCAGCAGAGTGGATGTCTGCATTAGGCGCATGCATATGATTATAATACCGTTTTATAACAAC
>NW_013567815.1:6493-6802 GCF_000499745.2 Eimeria mitis
ATCTTCCTGCTTTGTTGCTGCAGCTGCTGTCTCCTGCTTTGGTGCTGCAGCTGCTGCTGCTGCTGCTGTTTCAGGCTTCGCTGCTGCAGCAGGAGCTTCAGAGAGAGGCTCTTCTTGTGGAGCCATCTGCTTCAACTGCTGCTGCTGCTGCTGCTGCTGCTGTTGCTGCTGCTGCTGCTGCTGCTGCTGTTGCTGCTGCTGCTGCTGCCGCTGCTGCTGCTGCTGTTGCTGCTGCTGCTGCAGCAGCAGCAGAGTGGATGTCTGCATTAGGCGCATGCATATGATTATAATACCGTTTTATAACAACAA
>NW_013567815.1:6902-7406 GCF_000499745.2 Eimeria mitis
CAGAGTGGATGTCTGCATTAGGCGCATGCATATGATTATAATACCGTTTTATAACAACAATAATAACGAATAATAAATAAAAAGTAAATTTTATTTTATTTTTTATTTTTTTATTTTTTTATTTTTATTTTTATTTTTTTTTTGTTTGTTTTGCTGCAGGGTGTTGCTGATGCTTTGGGTGTTGGTTTGTTTGTGTGTCACTGCGGGGCGGGGAGAGAAAAAGGAGACAGCGAAGGAGACAGAGAAGGAGACAGAGAGAGAGACAGAGAGAGAGAGAGAGATAGAGAGAGAGATAGAGACAGAGAGAGAGACAGAGAGAGAGATAGAGAGAGAGAAGGAGACAGAGAAAAAAAAGAGAAAAAAGGAGACAGAGAAAAAAAGGAGACAGCAAAAGGAGACAGAGAAGGAGACACATTCACCGCCTTCACCTGGAGCCCCATCACTGTAACACTTTTTTTTTTTTTTTTTTTTTTTTTTTTTTTTTTTTTTTTTTTTTTTTTTTTT
>NW_013567815.1:8208-8561 GCF_000499745.2 Eimeria mitis
TTTTTTTTCTTTTTTTAATCTGTTCTGTCTCCTTTTTCTTTTGTCTCCTTTTTTATTTTTATTTTTTTTTTACTTTTTGTCTCCTTTTTATTTTTTTTTTTAGGTTTTTTGTCTCCTTTTTTCTTTTGTCTCCTGTTTCATTTTTTTATATTTTACTGTTTTTGTCTCCTTTTGTCTCCCTTTTTGTCTCCTGTTCTCTTTTGTCTATTCTTTTTTACTCTCTCCTGTCTCCTTTTTATTTTTCTTTTTTTTCTGTCTCTTTTTTTATTTTAATTTAATTTAGTTTTATATATTTGGGGTGTATACGCAGCTCTACGCGGAGACACCAGCAACGCATCCTCTCTGTCTTGACG
>NW_013567815.1:8661-8817 GCF_000499745.2 Eimeria mitis
TGCTGCTGTTGCTGTTGTTCTGCTGCTGCTGCTATGGTTGCTACGACTGCTGCTGCTGTCTCTGCCTTTCCTATCACTACTATTGTTGCTGCTGCTGCTGCTTGCTGCTGCTGCTTGCTGCTGCTGCTGCTGCTGCTGCTGCTGCTGCTGAGGTGG
>NW_013567815.1:8917-9273 GCF_000499745.2 Eimeria mitis
TGTTTATTTTTTCAGTTTGTTCTTAGCTGTTTGCTGCTGCTGCATTTGGCGTTGCTGCTGGTTGCTGCTCGCTTCTGTATACTGACGCAGTAAGCTGTTGCTGCTGCTGCTGCTGCTGCTGCTTCTGCTGCTGTTGCTTTTGCTGCTGCTGTTGTTGTTGCTGCTGTTGTCATTGTTGTGTGCTGGCTGTTGCTGCTGCTGCTGCTGCTGCTGCTGCTGCTGCTGCTGAGGTGTTTGTGCTGCGAATTTATGCACCGCACTGCCGCAAGATGACGACGCATTTCTTTCTCTGCTGCTGCTGCTGCTGCTGCTGTTGCTGCTGCTGCTGCTGCTGCTGCTGTTGCTGCTGCTGCTGC
>NW_013567815.1:9593-11724 GCF_000499745.2 Eimeria mitis
TTGCTGTTGCTGCTGCTGCTGCTGCTGCTGCTGCTGCTCGTGCTGCTGCTGCTCTTGCTGCTGCTGCTGCTGCTGCTGCTGCTGCTGCTGCAGGTAGGACGCGGGTGCGATCGAGAAGAGGCCGCATGCGTTATGAAGGCCAGCAGCAGCAATGACCCCGCTTATATTTATTTGTTTTTTTGTTTTTCTTTTTTCTCCTCTCTCTGCAGCAGCAGCAGCAGCAGCAGCAGCAGTAGGCACTGCTGCTGCTGCTGCTCCTGTTGCTCATAGGCTTTAGATTCTGTGGGAGCAGCAGCAGCAGCAGCAACTGCAGCAGCAGCAGCAGCAGCAAGTGGTGCAACTCCTCCTATGGCAAGGCCAGCAGGACAACAACCGCAGCAGCAACAGCAGCAACAGCAACAGCAGCAACAGCAGCAGCAGCAACAGCAGCAGCAGCAACAGCAGCAGCAACATCAGCAACAGCAGCAACAGCAGCAGCTGCTGCTGCTTATATTATGATGCTCCTGCAGGAAAGCGTTTGCTGCGTTTTTTGTTTTTGTTTTTTACTTTTTATGTTCACTTCCCTCCGCCCCTTACCTCCACTCGGCGTGCATGCATGCATGCATGCATGCATGCATGCATGCACTCTCAGCTGCATGCATGCACACATGCATGCATGTACTCTCAGCTGCATGCATGCATGCATGCCTGTACTTTCAGCTGCATGCATGCATGCATGCATGCATGCATGCGCAGAAGCATGCATACACTCTCAGCTGCATGCATGCATGCATGCATGGACCAAGTGCATGCATGCTGCTGTCTCCTCTTGTTTGTTCCGCTCCGTGTTTTGGGGGCCCCCGCAGTATCCTTTGGGGGCCCCCCACTGTACCCTGCTTGAGGTATCAAGGGGCCCCAGGGGCCCCCCTGCTGTACCCTATATAACTTAGTGGGGGGCCCTAGGGGCCCCCCCCAGTGTACCCTGTCTAGCGTATAGAGGGGCCCTGGGGGCCCCCCTGCTGTACCCTATCTAACTTAGTGGGGGGCCCTAGGGGCCCCCCAGTGTACCCTGGCTTAGCTAGTGAGGCTTCCGTACCCTTTCTAACATATAGAGGAGCCCTAGGGGCCCCCCACTTTACCCTGTCTACCCTGGGGGCCCCTGGGGCCCTGGGGGCCCCCCACTGTACCCTGTCTACCCTGGGGGCCCCTAGGGGGCCCCCCCTACCAATGTGTGTACCCGAGTCTTTACAAGCCGGCACGGGGGGCCCCCTCTGTACCCTAGCTGCTTCGGGGGCCCCCTCTGTACCCTAGCTGCATTGGGGGCCCCCTGTGTACTCTATGTGCCTTGGGGGCCCCCTGTGTACCCTATGGGGGGCCCCTGCGTACCCTATGAGCCTGGGGGGCCCCCTAGGTACCCTTTGGGGGCCCCCCGTGTACCCTATGAGCCTGGGGGGCCCCCTGATGTGTTGGGGGCCCCTGGTGAGGGTACAGCCGAGTGTAGGGCCTTTTGTTTTGTCTCCTGCAGAGACAGATTAAGAGACAGGCAATACAATAAAAGGAGACAGAGAGAGAGACAGAGAGAGAGAGACAGAGAGAGAGACAGAGAGAGATAGAGACAAAGACAGAGAGACAGAGACAAAGAGAGAGACAGAGACAGAGAGAGAGACGGAGAGAGAGACAGAGAGAGACAGAGACAGAGAGAGACAGAGGGAGACAGAGGGAGAGAGAGAGACAGACAGAGACAGAGAGAGACAAAGAGACAGAGGGAGACAGAGAGACAAAGACAGACAGAGAGGGAGAAAAAGATAGATAGAGAAAGACAAAGAGAGACGGAGAAAGAGAAGAGAGACAAAGAGAGAGAGAGAGAGAGACAGCAGCCTCAGGTGTATAGGCAGCTCAGAAGGGGGGCTGTCTATCCCCGTCGAGGGTTTAGGGTTTAGGGTTTAGGGTATGTTGCTTAGCGCGGTCTAGGGTCTAGGGTTTAGGGTTTAGGGTTTGGTTTGCATGCTAGGGTTTATGGAGGGTTTAGGGTTTGAGGGGTATAAAAGACAAAACCCCCACAGCTCGAGGGTTTAGGGTTTAGGGTTTAGGGTTTACAACAAACAACAACTACTACACTCTAGGGTTTAGGGTTTAGGGTTTAGGGTTTAGG
>NW_013567815.1:14941-15033 GCF_000499745.2 Eimeria mitis
CTAGCTGGCTAGCTAGCTAGCTAGCTAGCTGGCTAGCTAGCTAGCTAGAGTGTTCAGGAGCTCACAGAGAATGTTTGGGTTGGGGGGAGACA
>NW_013567815.1:15133-15437 GCF_000499745.2 Eimeria mitis
CTGCTGCTTTTGCTGCTGCTGCTTTTGCTGCTGCTTTTGCTGCTGCTGCTGCTTTTGCTGCTGGTGCTGTTGGGGCTGCTGATGCTGCTGCCGCTTTTGGTGTTGCTGCTACTTTTGCTGCTGCTGCTGCTGTTGCTGCTGTTGCTGCTTTTTGTGCTGCTGCTGCTGCTGCTACCTTTTCTGCTGCTGCTGCTTTTATTGCTGCTGCTACTTTTCCTGCTGTTGCTTCTTTTTCTGCTGCTGCTGTTGTTGTTGCTGCTGCTTCTGCTGCTGTTGCTGCTGTTGCTGGATTGATGATAGTTGT
>NW_013567815.1:15537-15616 GCF_000499745.2 Eimeria mitis
CGCTTTGGTGGGGGCCCTGTAGCTGCACTCTGCTGCTGCTGTCTTTGCTTCAGCTCAGCTGGGGGTGGATCCCCCATCT
>NW_013567815.1:18636-18864 GCF_000499745.2 Eimeria mitis
GCTAAACCCTAAACCCTAAACCCTAAACCCTAAACCCTGAGCCTGAGCTGCAGCGGCTTTGGGAGGATACATCGAGGCACTGCTACGACTCAACAAGCATTAGGGTTTAGGGTTTAGGGTTTAGGGTTTATGGGGTCCACTGGTATTTGCAGTTTAGGGTTTAGGGTTTAGGGTTTAGGGTTTGGGGTGGGGCTCACTTCCTAACGAAGGCCTGGTACTTATCGGGCG
>NW_013567815.1:19093-19380 GCF_000499745.2 Eimeria mitis
CAGCGGCTGACGTGTTTCAAGGAAGAGTTTGCTATAGGGGTTAGTATCTCCCGCATATATGATAGGTAGCTGCTGCTGCTGCTGCTGCTGCAGCTGTATTTTATTATTTTTTATTTGTTGCTGCTGTTTGTCTACTTCTCTATGCTGAGCTGGTGCTGGGTCAAGGGGTAAACTAAAACACAAAAATTTTTCGGTTGCTGCGGCTGTCTCCTCGCAAAAAGAATTTATACGGCTTGATAGACGCAGCAACGCCTGCAGAGACACCAGACACAGCTGCCTATACACCC
>NW_013567815.1:19480-19982 GCF_000499745.2 Eimeria mitis
CGTCAAGGGGTAAACTAAAACACAAAAATTTTTCGGTTGCTGCGGCTGTCTCCTCGCAGAAAGAATTTATACGGCTTGATAGACGCAGCAACGCCTGCAGAGACACCAGACACAGCTGCCTATACACCCCAATGAGCTGCCTATACACCCCAATTGAGCTGCCTATACACCCCAATTGAGCTGCCTATACACCCCAATTGAGCTGCCTATACACCCCAACACAGCTGCCTGTACACCCCAATTGAGCTGCATAGACACCAGACACAGCTGCCTATACACCCCAATTGAGCTGCGTATACAGCTGCGTATACACCCCAACACAGCTGCCTATACACCCCAATTGAGCTGCGTATACACCCCAATTGAGCTGCATATACACCCCAACTGAGCTGCCTATACACCCCAAATCAGATGCGTATACATCCCAACTCAGGTGCATATATATATATATATATATATATATATATATATATATATATATATATATATATATATATATATA
>NW_013567815.1:20029-20174 GCF_000499745.2 Eimeria mitis
CGGGACGATACAGACAAAAAGGAGACAAGCAAGAAAGGAGACAGAAAGGAGACAGAGAGAAAGGAGACAAAAAGGAGACAGAAAAAAAGGAGACAAAAAGGAGACAGAAAGAAAGGAGACAGAGAGAAAGGAGACAGAAATGATA
>NW_013567815.1:20274-20503 GCF_000499745.2 Eimeria mitis
AAGGAGACAAAAAGGAGACAGAAAAAAAGGAGACAAAAGAAAGGAGAGAGAAAGGAGACAGACAAAAAGGAGACAGAAAGGAGACAGAGAGAAAGGAGGCAGAGAGAAAGGAGACAAAAAGGAGACAAAAAGGAGACAGAAAGGAGACAAAAAGGTGCATATACACCGCAGCTGACCTCCTGTCTCTCCTCAAGCAAAGAGTTGACCTCCAACACCCGCAGCTTCCAGT
>NW_013567815.1:20603-20895 GCF_000499745.2 Eimeria mitis
CAGCAGCAGCAGCAGGAGCGGGAGTGGGAGAGAGAGTAACAGCAGAACATGCAGGAGACAGGTGACGCTTTTTGATTGTGGTCGAGGGTTTAGGGTTTAGGGTTTAGGGTTTAGAAAAGACAAAGACACTGCAGCAGCAGCAGCAGCAGCAGCAGCAGCAGCAGCAGCAGCAGCAGCAGCAGCGACAGCAGCAGCAGCAGCAGCAGCAGCAGCAGCAGCAGCGACAGCAGCAGCAGCAGCAGCGACAGCAGCAATTTACACACAGCGAGAGACAGAAGAAGAGACAGCAACA
>NW_013567815.1:20995-24281 GCF_000499745.2 Eimeria mitis
GGGGACGATACAGACAAAAATGAGACAAACAAGAAAGGAGACAGAAAGGAGACAGAGAGAAAGGAGACAAAAAGGAGACAGAAAGAAAGGAGACAGAAAGGAGACAGAAAGAAAGGAGACAGAGAGAAAGGAGACAGAAATGATACAGAAAAAAGACAATAGAAAGGAGACAAACAGGAGACCAAAAGGAGACAGAAAAAAAGGAGACAAAAGAAAGGAGAGAGAAAGGAGACAGAAAGAAAGGTGACAGACAAAAAGGAGACAGAAAGGAGACAGAGAGAAAGGAGACAGAGAGAAAGGAGACAGAGAGAAAGGAGACAAAAAGGAGACAAAAAGGAGACAAAAAGGAGACAATAGAACGGAGACAGAAAGGAGACAGAAAGGAGACAAAAAGGAGACAGAAAGGAGACAAAAAGGAGACAAAAATGAGACAGAAAGGTGCGTATACACCGCAGCTGACCTCCTGTCTCTCCTCAAGCAAAGAGTTGACCTCCAACACCCGCAGCTTCCAGTGCGGCGCATGCAGCCTCTCACGCATGTCTGCAGCAGCAGCAGCAGCAGCAGCAGCAGCAGCAGCAGCAGGAGTGGGAGAGAGAGTAACAGCAGAACATGCGGGAGACAGGATGTGGTGCTTTTTTATAGTGGTCGAGGGTTTAGGGTTTAGGGTTTAGGGTTTAGAAAGGACAAAGACACTGCAGCAGCAGCAGCAGCAGCAGCAGCAGCAGCAGCAGCAGCAGTGACAGCAGCAGCAGCAGCAGCGACAGCAGCAATTTACACACAGCGAGAGACAGAAGAAGAGACAGCAACAGCAGCAAGAAGAGACAAAGAAAGTAAATAAATAAATAAATAAATAAACAAAACAGAAAACTAAATAAATAAATAAATAAATAAACTAAACAAAAAAAATAAATAAACAAACTAAACAAAAAAATAAATAAATAAATAAATAAATGAATAAAAAAATAAATAAATAAATAAATAACAAACAAATAAATAAATGACGAAATAAACAAAACAAATAAATAAATAAATAAACAAAACATACAACGAACTAAATAAACAAACAAACTAAACAAAAAATAAAAAATAAACAAACTAAACAAAAAAAAAAATAAATAAATAAATAAATAAATAAACAACCTGAGCAACTAAATAAATAAATAAATAAACCAACAAACAAAAAATAAATAAATAAATAAATAAATAAATAAATAAACAAACAAACTAAACAAAAAAAATAAATAAAAAAATAAAAAAATAAACAAAGTGAAAATACCTAAAAGTATATCTGTTTTTTCATCGAGAGCAGCAAAAGAAGGAGACAGTTCGTTGTAAGCATATAAACCCAAGACAGGGCTGCGGGCCCCCAGCTGCTGCAGCTGCTGCAGCTGCTGCTGCTTCGCTTTTATATACAGCAGCAATCTCTCGCAGTCTCCATCGACAGAGCTTATATACACCACACACACACACACATACACATGCATGCAGCAGCAGCAGCAGCAGCAGATGCAGCTGTGCGGCTGCTGCAGTAGCTGCTGCAGCAACAACACCAACTGCTGCAGCAGCAACAGCAGCAACAGCAGCAGCTGCTGAATCAACGGTGAGACTATCAGATCACTCCAGCAGCAAAAACCCTTTCCTTTAATCCTTGTAATCTATACACATTAGGGTTTAGGGTTTAGGGTTTAGGGTTTAGGGTTTAGGGTTTAGGGTTTACGCGAGGGTTTGTGAGCTTTTGTTTTTTTCAAGTTCCATTTCTCTGTCTACAGCTTCGCACCGCATCTCTAGGGCCCTCACAACAGACTGCAGCAGCAGCAGCAGCAGCAGCAGCAGCAGCAGCAGCAGCAGCAGAAGCAGCAGCAGCAGCAGCAGCAGCACAGCAGCAGCAGGTGGAAGTGATGCAAGCAGTCGCAGCAGCTGTAGCAACAGCAAGTGGTAGCAGCAACTGCTGCAGCAGCAACAGCAGCAACAGCAAGATGTAGAGGCAACGGCAGCAGCAGCAGCAGCAGCAGCAGCAACAGCAACTACAGTATCAGAAGCCGCAGCAGCAACAACTCAGCAGCAGCAACAACTACAGACGCAACAGCAACAACAACAACAACAATAGCAGCAGCAGCAACAGCAGCAGCAGCAGCAACAGCAACAGCAGCAGCAGCAGCAGCAACAGCAGCAACAGCAGCAGCAGCAGTATACCTCGAAAGCATCGTTGATGTGGGCGGCGTTTGCTGTGTGCATTCTCGTCGCCTTGCGCTGAGGTGTACAGACACCGCAACACAACACTTGCAGCAGCAGCAGCAGCAGCAGCAGCAGCAGCAGCAGAATAGCAGCAGCAGCAGCAGAATAGCAGCAGCAGCAGCAACAACAGTAGCAGCAGCAGCAGCAGCAGCAGCAGGGTAAGAGAAGCAGCAGCAGCAGGAGGAGACGAACAGCAACAGCAGGACAGAAGAGAAGCAACAGTAGCAGCAGCAGCAGCAGCAACAGAAGCAGCAGCAACAGAAGCAACAGCAGCAACAGCAGCAGCAGCAGCAGCAGCAGCAGCAGCACCTGTATTGTCTTTAAGGATGCAGCTACCGCTTCGAGTTCCTTCGCCTGGTGCTTCAGCTCAGCATACTGCTGCATCATCTGCAGCAGCAAACACTAAACCCTCACGAGGGTTTAGGGTTTAGGGTTTAGGGTTTAATACAGCACAGAAGAACTAGGGTTTAGGGTTTAGGGTTTAGGGTTTAGCACAGCAACAAAAAAACTAGGGTTTAGAGTATCGCATAGAGTTTTCAACAGCAAAAGAAAAAAGGGTTTAGGGTTTATACTCTCCAGCACCAAAAGAAAAACCTAGGGTTTACAGTCTAGGGTTTACAGTTTAGGGTGTAGGGTTTACAGTCTAGGGTTTAGGGTTTAGGGTTTACAGTCTAGGGTTTACGGTCTAGGGTTTACAGTCTAGGGTTTAGGGTTTAGTCTAGGGTTTAGGGTTTAGGGTTTGAAGTCTAGGGTTTAGGGTTTAGGGTTTAGTGTTTACAGTGTAGGGTTTAGGGTTTACAGTTTAGGGTTTAGGGTTTACAGTCTAGGGTTTAGGGTTTAGGGTTTAGGGTTTAGGGTTTAGGGTTTGTGACCTGCATCCTAGCAGCTGGTATAGCATTGCGTATATTAAGGAGATTGTGGTTGCTGTGTAAACCCTCGGCGTAACACTCCCCACACAACAACACACACCTGCAGACAAAGACAAAGATATATATATATATATATATATATATATATATATATATATATATATATATATATATATATATAT
>NW_013567815.1:24321-24888 GCF_000499745.2 Eimeria mitis
CGTATATGTATAAAGGCAAAGAGAGAAAGAGAAAGAGAAAGAGAGAGAAAGAGAGAAAGAGAGAAAGAGAGAGAGAGAAAGAAAAGATACAGACAAAGACAAAGACACCCCACACAACAACACACACCTGCAGACAAAGACAAAGAGATAAATATAAATATAAATATAAAGAGAAAGAGAAAGAGAGAAAGAAAGAGAAAGAGAAAGAGAAAGAGAGAGACAAAGACACAAAGACAAAGACAAAGACACAAAGACAAAGACAAAGAGAAGAGGAGAGAAGGAGACAGATAAAGATAAAGATATTTAGATAAAGGAGACAGATATAAATATAATAAAATAAACAAAAAAAGGAGACAGAGACAGATAAAGAATTATGTTTATTTATTTATAATAAAATAAACAACAAAAAGGAGACAGAGACAGATAAAGGAGACAGATAAAGAAAAAGAGAAAGAGAAAGGAGACAGAGAAAGGAGACAGAGAAAGAAAGGAGACAAATAAAGATAATATAGAGAACAACAAAAGGAGACAAAAAATATAAAAATATAAAAAAGGAGAAAGGAGACA
>NW_013567815.1:24988-25450 GCF_000499745.2 Eimeria mitis
AAGGAGACAGAGACAGATAAAGAATTATGTTTATTTATTTATAATAAAATAAACAACAAAAAGGAGACAGAGACAGATAAAGGAGACAGATAAAGAAAAAGAGAAAGAGAAAGGAGACAGAGAAAGGAGACAGAGAAAGGAGACAGATAAAGATAATATAGAGAACAACAAAAGGAGACAAAAAATATAAAAATATAAAAAAGGAGAAAGGAGACACATAAACATAATATAATAAACAACAAAAGGAGACAGATAGAGAAAAAAAGGAGACAGATAAAGAAAAAAAAAAGAGACAAATAAAGAAACAAAAAGGAGACAAATAAAAAAAAATAAAATAAAAGAGAAACAAAGAAAAGACAAAAAAGTAAACAGAAAATAAACAAAAAAATAAGACAAAAAGGAGACACACAACAGGCCCTAAAAACCCTAAACCCTAAACCCTAAACCCTAAACCCTAAACCC
>NW_013567815.1:25550-26684 GCF_000499745.2 Eimeria mitis
CAAAGAAAAAAAAAGGAGACAGATAGAGAAAAAAAAGGAGACAGATAAATAAAAAAAGAAGGAGACAAATAAAGAAACAAAAAGGAGACAGATAAAGAAACAAAAATAAAATAAAAGAGAAACAAAGAAAAGACAAAAAAGTAAACAGAAAATAAACAAAAAAATAAAACAAAAAGGAGACACACAACAGGCCCTAAAAACCCTAAACCCTAAACCCTAAACCCTAAACCCTAAACCCTAAACCCTAAACCCTAAACCCTAAACCCTAGAAAGGGTTTTACTTGCAATCCATGCAGGCGTAAAGAGCGGGCTCATCTGGGTGGTGGGGGCACTGGAGGGCGCTGAAAGCACACAAACCCTAAACCCTAAACCCTAAACCCTAAACCCTAAACCCTAGACCCTAAACCCTAAACCCTTAACCCTAAACCCTAGATTCTGTATTTTTATTAGGGTTTAGGGTTTATTGGTATTCGGGTTTAGAGGTTCTTAGTATTAGGGTTTAGAGGTTCTTAGTATTAGGGTTTATGTGTATGTTTAGGGTTTAGGGTTTAGGGTTTAGGGTTTAGGGTTTAGGGTTTGTGCGTACAAAGTGTGTGTTTGTTGTGTATTAAGAGTAAATTTATTTTGTCTGTGTCTTTGTATATCTGTTTGTCTTTGTCTTTGTATTTGTTTGTCTTTGTCTTTGTCTTTGTCTTTGTCTTTGTCTATATTAAAATTAAATATATGAGCTCTTGCTGCTGTTCCTATTTGGTGTGGCTCTGCAGCAGCAGCAGCAGCAGCAGCAGCACCACCACCACCACCAGCAGCAGCAGCAGCAGCAGCAGCAGCAGCAGCAGCNGCAGCAGCAGCAGCAGCACCACCACCACCACCAGCAGCAGCAGCAGCAGCAGCAGCAGCAGCAGCAGCAGAGTGAACTGCAGCAGCACAGCTGCTGCAGTAGAACTTGCTGCAGCTGCTGCAGTATAAAGCAGCAGCAGCAAACCAGCAGCGCATGCACCGCCGTCCTTCTGTGTTGCTGCTTGGTGCTGCTGCAGCACGAAACAAAAAAAAAAACAAAAACAAAAACAAATATAAATATAAATATTAATATAAATAAATATAAATATAAATATAAATATAAAGGTAGAGATAAAT
>NW_013567815.1:26784-26944 GCF_000499745.2 Eimeria mitis
TGCAGTAGAACTTGCTGCAGCTGCTGCAGTATAAAGCAGCAGCAGCAAACCAGCAGCGCATGCACCGCCGCCCTTCTGTGTTGCTGCTTGGTGCTGCTGCAGCACGAAACAAAAAAAAACAAAAAAAAATATAAATATAAATATAAATATAAATATAAAC
>NW_013567815.1:30056-31039 GCF_000499745.2 Eimeria mitis
TATATATATATATATATATATATATATATATATATATATATATATATATATATATGTATATGTATATATAATATATATATTATATTACGAGTCCTTCTTCATCCCCTCCTGTACACAAAGACGCATGCAGCCCCACAACAAAGTACACAACTCAGCAGCAGCAGCAGCAGCAGCAGCAGCAGCAGCAGTAACAGCAGCAGCAGCAGTAACAGCAGCAGCAGCAGCAACAGCAGCAGCACCACCACCGAGTCTGTATCTATATAAATAAATACATAAAAATACACAAATAAAAATAAAAATAAAAACAAATGAAAACAAACAAAAACAAATAAACCTAATTAAATATAAACACAAAAAAAAACAAAAAAATAAAAAAAATAAATAAATAAAAAAAATAAAATAAAGTACTTGTTTTTTGAGGGCTCTTCTCCTTAGATCAATACACTGACTGAGTCTGTATCTCCATAAATATAAATACATAAAAAAACATAAAAAAACAAAAATAAATAAAAAAAAATAAAAATAAAGCCAAATAAAAACAAATAAACACAATTATAAACAAACAAACAAAAATAAAATAAAATAAATAAAAAAATAAAATAAAGTACTTGTTTTTTGAGAGCTCTTCTTCTTAGATCAATACACTGACTGAGTCTGTATCTACATAAATACATAAAAATACATAAAATAAATAAAAAAAATAAAAACAAAGCCAAATAAAAACAAACAAACATAACTACAAACAAACAAACAAAAATAAAATAAAAAAAAATAAAAATAAAATAAATAAAGTACTTGTTTTTTGAGGGCTCTTCTTCTTAGATCAATACACTGACTGAGTCTGTATCTGCCCCACATCCCCCTCGGCATTAAATTAATTAAAAATAAAATAAATGAATGAAACAAATACGGAGACACCGTAGGCCCCCTGCAGCACCGCGAGCTGGACATACACCCCAGCGCTGCTCTAGCATACCTAAACA
>NW_013567815.1:32971-33069 GCF_000499745.2 Eimeria mitis
CATAGGCGGCGTATAGAGGGTCTGCCGGCAGCTCTGAGGCCCCGCTACCAACACAAACCACCAAACCCTTCTTTCTCGCTTTCATCTCTGCTCACACA
>NW_013567815.1:33169-33431 GCF_000499745.2 Eimeria mitis
CATAGGCGGCGTATAGAGGGTCTGCCGGCAGCTCTGAGGCCCCGCTACCAACACAAACCACCAAACCCTTATTTCTCGCTTTCATCTCTGCTCACACATAAACCCTAAACCCTAAACCCTAAACCCTAAACCCTAGACTGTAGAGGTTTAGGGTTTAGGTTAAACCCTAAAAGGGCTTTTTGAAATACTAAACCCTAAACCCTAAACCATCAACAGCAAAAAACACAGCACCAAAACCCTAAACCCTCATCCACTCCCCCCC
>NW_013567815.1:36547-36711 GCF_000499745.2 Eimeria mitis
AAAAAAAAAAAAAAAAAAAAAAAAAAAAAAAAAAAAAAAAAAAAAAAAAAAAAAAAAAAAAAAAGTGTATTTGTTACTTGTATAGAGGGGAGGAGACAGGAGACAACACGTATAAGGAGATGCAGCAGCATCAGCAGCGCCAGCAGCAGCAGCAGACAAGAGAC
>NW_013567815.1:36811-38103 GCF_000499745.2 Eimeria mitis
AAAAAAAAAAAAAAAAAAAAAAAAAAAAAAAAAAAAAAAAAAAAAAAAAAAAAAAAAAAAAAAAGAGTGTATTTGTTACTTGTATAGAGGGGAGGAGACAGGAGACAATACGTATAAGGAGATGCAGCAGCATCAGCAGCGCCAGCAGCAGCAGCAGACACGAGAGAAAGGGGCAGCGGGATAGCTGCTGCAGCAGCTGGCCGCAGCAGCTGCAGGAGACGCCCATCCAACCCATACTTACACACACAAACTAATGCTGCTGCTGCTGCTGCTGCTGTTGCTGTTGCTGCTGTTGCTGCTGCTGCTGCTGCTGTTGCTGCTGCTGCTGCTGCTGTTGCTGCTGCTGCTGCTGCTGCTGCGAGGGAGACCCTGTAGAGAATACACACAGCACAGCTAACACACTGGAGATAGGGAAAGCTGCTGCTGCTGCTGCTGCTGCTGCTGTTGCTGCTGTTGCTGCTGCTGCTGTTGCTGTTGTTGCTGCTGCTGATGCAGATAGAAGGGAGACAGAGACAGAGACAGACGGGGATAGAGGGATAGAGAGAAAGAGACAGAGAGACAGAGACAAAGACACAGACAAAGAGAAAGAGAGAGAGAGAAAGAGATATAAAGAAGAGGAGACAGAGAGAGAGACAGAGAGAGACAGATAGAGACAGAGAGAGACAGAGAGAGACAGAGAGAGACAGAGAGAGACAGAGAGAGACAGAGACAGAGACAGATAGATATATAAATAGATAGAGACAGAAAGAAGGAGACAGAAACAAAGAGAAAGAGAAAGAGAAAGAGAGGAGACAGAGACAGAGAGAAAGAGAAAGAGAGAAAGAAAAAGAGAAAGAGAAAGAGAGAAAGAGACAAAGACAAAGACAAAGACAAAGACAAAGAGAGTGTGTTACAGCAGCAGCAGATAAAGAGGAGACAAAAAGAGACAAAAAAGGAGACAGAGAAAGAGAAAAGGAGACAGAAAGAAAAATATATATATAAATAGAGACAAACACACACAAAGAGAAGAGAGAAGGAGACAAAAAAGAAAGAAAAAAAACAGCAACAGATAAAGACAGCTGTGGTTGCTGCTGCTGCTGCTGCTGCCAGCTGCAGCAGCAGCAGCAGCAGCAGCAGCAGAGAGAAAAGGAGACAGCAGCAAAAGGAGACAGACCTACACACAAGGAGACAGTAACTGTCTCCTTTATATTCTTTATTTTATATTAACTCAATACAACAACTTCTGCTGCTGCTGCTGCTGCTGTTGCTGCTGCTGCTGCTGCTGCTGTTGCTGCTGCTGCTGCTGCTGCTGC
>NW_013567816.1:0-1194 GCF_000499745.2 Eimeria mitis
TATATATATATATATATGTAATCTATAGTAGTGCTGCTGCTGCTGTTTCTGTTGCTGCTGCTGCTTCTGTTGCTGCTGCTGCTTTTGCTGCTGCTGCTAGTTGATAAATATAAAAAGATAAACATACAAATAAACAAATAAACAAATAAATAAACAAATGAATGAATAAATAAATTAATGGGCTAACAAACAAACAAAGAACCAGCTTGAAATAGCAGCAGCAACAGCAGCAGCAACAGCAGCAGCATGAGCATCAGCAGCAACAGCAGCTGCCGCAGCCTCATCATCGTCAGCAGTAGCAGCATGATGAGAAGCAGCACCAGCCCGAGCAGCAGCAGCAGCAGCAGCAGCCCCACCAACAGCAGAAGCAGCAGCAGCAGCAGCAGCAGCCCCACCAACAGCAGAAGCAGCAGCAGCAGCAGCTCCACCAACAGCAGAAGCAGCAGCAGCAGCAGCAGCAGCAGCAGCAGCAGCAGCAGCAGCCTGAGCTCACCAACAGCAATATGCATGGCTATAACTATATTAAGGAGGCCGATAGACTCATAAAGAAAAACAAAACTGTTGAGGGTCTCCATCTCTATTAAACCCAAACCCCAGCGACAAATAGAAGGCAGCTCTCTTGCTGCTGCTGCAGCAGCAACACCATACACACCACACAACTGCTGCTGCAGCAACTGCAATGTGCATGCAGGCTAGCAGCAGCTGCTGCAGCAGCAACACCAACAACAATACGCACGCAGTGCTGCAGCAGAAGCAGCAGCAACAGACACACAGTACAGCACCAGCAGCAGCAGTAGCAGCAGCACCAACATGCACACAACTGCAGCAGCAGCAGCAGCAGCAGCAGCAGCAACAGCAGAAGCAGCAGCAGCAGCAGCAACGTGTACACAATATACAGCAGCAGCAAAACAACAACGCAGGCCACGCTGATTAACTAACCCTAAACCCTAAACCCTAAACCCTAAACCCTAGCCCCTCAATCCCAAACCCTAAAAGCCCTAAACCCTAAACCCTAAACCCCAAACCCTAAACCCTAAACCCTAGTTAAGTAAGTCCTTAAACCCTAATTAATTAACTCTTTATAAACCCTTAGAACGCTCCTGGGGCCCCCATTACCCCCTCTTCTTTCTACCTCTACTAGTACCCTTTGGGGGCCCCTTGGGGGGCCCCCTCCCTCCCCCCCCCCCCTTTTTT
>NW_013567816.1:1254-5947 GCF_000499745.2 Eimeria mitis
GGGCCCCTAGCCCCCCTGGGGGCCCCTACCCCCCCTTGGGGGCCCCTACCCCCCCTGGGGGGCCCTTGGGGGCCCCGTCGGGCCCCCTAGGGGATTGAATATATGTGTGTTGTTGCTGCTGCTTACCGGCGATGTTTGCTGCTATTTGCATGCCCTTTTGTATGAAGGAGGTGTTTTGTCTCGCTGTGCATGCATCGTCTGGGGCTTCGAAGGAGAAGAGTTTTTGGGGTTTATGCGGCAGCTGCTGCTGCTGCTGCTGCTGCTGCTGCTGCTGCTGCTGCTGCTGATGGTCATGGTGATGAGCAGATCCAGGGGCCCCTGGGGGCCCCCATGTTGGTATTTGTATGTCGCTATCACTGCGGCTGAATACACTGCGTACCGAGGCCTCTGCTGGGGCCTCTGCTGCAACAGATGCTGCAGCAGCATCAGCAGGGGGGCCCCCCTCCTCCTCGTGCAGGGGGCCCCCCTCCAGGGGCCCCAGGGGACTGTGGGTACGAGTAGATAAAACAGAAGAACCCAAGGCAGCTGCTGTGTTGAGGCCCTTAGAAAGGAAAGGAGACAAAGACATACTACCACCAGAGTTACTTGCTGCTGCTGCTGCTGCTGCTGCTGCTGCTGCTGCTGCAGGGTCGCGCACAGTATGGGGATCTGCGTCCCCCTCTAATGCGGTGTAAGACATAGCCGATACAGCTACTAACGAATCCCTGCTGCTGTTGCTGCTGCTGCTGCTGCTGCTGCTGCTGTTGCTGCTGGTGCCGGTGCTAGCGCTGTTGTGCTGGTTGTTGACTGCTGCTGCTGCTGCTGCTTCTGCTGCTGCTGCTGCTGCTGCTGCTGCTGCTGCTGCTAGCTGAGGAGATAGACGCCTCCTGCACAGAGGAGGGCAAGGGGGGACCCTGAGACTGTCTGCTCTTTAGGGTGACCCCGGTGGCGTTTGTTGTATATAGAGGTTTTTCATTTGCAGCCTATTAAAATAAACAAATACAAACAAAGAAAACACAAAGAGATAGAATCGCTGCTGTAGCAGCAGCAGGACACTCCTCCTGGCCAGTGCAGCAGCAGCAGCAGCAGCAGCAGCAACAGCAGCAGCAACAGCAACAGCAACGCGCCTCTTTGTCTCTCGTGCTGCTCTAGGTTCGTGGGGTTCTTTAGACCTATATGGCTGCATAATAACAATTTAAATGTATTTATATTCAATAAAATATTTATAAATTAATTTGTTTCAGCATATTTGCTGCTTCTTTCTACTCGTGCTGTCTATACACCGGAGAGTCACCGCCGCTGGTGTGGCTGACTGGGCGCCATAGGGTGTTGCGTATGCATAAAAACGAGAAAATAAAAAATTAAATAATAATTAAACATATTTTTAAATATATTTAATAAAAAAAATCAAGAAAAATGATAAATATAGACCCAAAAATGTCTATTTCTTCTCGGTTCTGCTGTGTGCAACCACCGCTGCTACGGTCCGTCCGGGTGGCCGCTATAGCCGTTTCCTCTTATACTGAAAAAAAAGAGAAATAAAAAGAAATATTTAAATTTAAATTAAATATAATTATAATAATTTAAAATACACCACCAGTATTCTTTATTTCGGCCGTCGATACACCCGAGAGGCCCCCTCACTCTCCCCTGTGTTGTGTTGTTTATTGTTTTTTTGTATCTTCTTGTTAGCTCACATAATTATAAAGAATATCTTTATATGCATAGAAACAAACTGCAGCAGCAGTTGCTGTCCCTCAGCAGCAAAAAGAAAAGACAGAAGAAAGCATCTAGCGGTGTAGCTGCAACAGTAGAGAACATCACGCTACTGCTGCTGCTGCTGCTGCTGCTGCTGCTTCTGTTGCTGCTGCTCCTGTTTCTGCTGCTGCTTGTGTTGCTGCTTCTGGTGCTCAGGGTCTATCTCTACGCTAGCGTGTGGGAGTGAACTGGCAGCTTATGGGGTGTAAAGCAGCGGCGGGCTCGCTGATAATTAGGGTTTAGGGTTTAGGGTTTAGGGTTTAGCTGAGCAGCTTTGTATACACGAGTATCTTCAGCTCGGTTTTGCTGCTGCTGCTGCCAGATATAATTTGCATGCATTTCTTTGGGGGTTGTATTGTATAGTGGCAACAAAAAAAGACAGAGAAAGTTTTATTTTATTTTATTTTTATTTTATTTTATTTTATTTGTCTGTTTTAGTTTGTTTTTGTTTTATAATAGACCCAAATAAAAAAATATAAATAACACAGAAACAGATGAATAAATATAAGTGAAAACAACAAATACAACAATTATTATTTTCTTTATTAATCTCTTTATATTAAATAAAAAAATTATTATTATTATCTCTTTATATTATATAAATATATATAATATATATATATATACATATATATATATATATATATATATATTTTATATTATATATATAAATATATATAATATATATATATTATATAAATAATATCATTGTCTACTGCTTATGTAGCAGCAACATCTCCCCCTTCTCCCCTTCTATCCTGGGGGCCCCTCCTTCTCTTCCTGCTGAGCAGATGAAGCAAAGAAAACTGCCTGCGAAATCTCCAGCGGGGGGGCCCCCCAGATAGAGACGTCTGGGGGGCCCCCAAGGGGGGCCCCTCATGGCTCCCCCCAGACACGGGTTTCCGCGGGGCCCCCGAGGGGGGCCCCCCCTGGGGGCCCCCAGTTGAGGGTTTCTTCGGGGCCCCTGAGGCTGAGAAGGGGGGCCCCCTTGAATGAGACTGTTGGGGCCCCCGTGAGTCAGCCTGTTGCGAGCCTCTAGATAGCAGCAGCAGCTGGTGTTTCTGCTGCAGCAGCTGCTGCTGCTGCAACTGCAGCAGCTGCTGCTGCTGCAACTGCAGCAGCTGCTGCTGCTGCAACTGCAGCAGCTGCTGCTGCAGCTGCTCAGGAGGCCCTCCGGCAGCCTGGCGGGGGCCCCCTCTACGCTGTTGGGGGGCTCCTGATGACTGCTGCTGCGGGGGCCCCCCTTGGGGCCCCAAGACAAAGGGGGCCCCCAGGTAAGGGGTCGATGTCTCCTTTGTAAGGAGACGGGGCCCTTTGCGAGGCAGCTGTGCATCAGCAGCTGCAGCAGCAGCAGCAGCAGCAGCAGCATCAGCAGCAGCAGCAGCAGCAACAAATGAGGCATCAATTGAAGGGCTCTGAGCCCAGGACCATCCGCTTGGGTCTCGTTCCCATCCTGGGGGCCCCCCATTGTGGTTGAGGGGGCCCCCCTGTCTCTGCTGCTGCACTGTACCCCTGGGGGCCCCCATAGAGGTAGTAAGGAGACTAGTCTTTCTTGCTTGCAGCACAGCACCCTCAAAGACAGAGGAGACAGAAGGGAGAGGAGACAGCTCATGAGGAGACAGCTGCTGAGGAGACAGTTGCTGAGGAGACAGTTGCTGCGGAGACAGCAGCGAAGGTGACACCTCAGCAGACAGCAGCGACGGAGACAGCTGAGAAGACAGCTGAGGAGACAGCTGCTGCGGAGACAGCTGCTGCGGAGACAGTTGCTGCGGAGACAGCTGGAGAGGAGACAGTTGCTGCTCTTTATTTGTTTTATTAAGCCCCACAGATGAAGACGAGGGGACCCCCACCAACCCCACCAAATCACCACCTTTCTGCTGCACCTGCGGTGTACACACAGCTGACACCCCCGGGTGTCTGTACACCTCAGCTCCAGCAGCAGGAGCAGCAGCAGCAGCAAACCCTAAATCCTTCTCCGTTACACACAACACCGGGCCTCTACCACTCCTCTTGCTGCTGCTCCTGCTGCTGCTCCTGCTGCTGCACCTGCTGCTGCTCCTGCTGCTGTTCCTGCTGCTCCTGCTGCTGCTGCTGTTGCTGCTTCTGCTGCTGAGAAGGGCTGACTCTATAGCTAAGGGGCTGGGGGGCCTCTGCAGCAGCGAGGATTCCCAGGTTGCTCGCAGCAGCATGGGGGCCCTTGGGGCTACTGCAACAGAACGAGGTCCGGGCCCTGCTGCTGCTGCTGCTGGTACTCTTGCTGCTGCTCCTGTTGCTGCTGTTGTTGCTGCTGCTGCAGGGCTCTGGGGGTCGTTGAGCGAGCTGAGAGCCACAGAAGCCCAGTGACGCTGCGCTGACTCTGCAGCAGCAAAAACGCAAGAAAAGATAAAACTGCAGCAGCAGCAGCACGAGCAGCAGCAGCACGAGCAGCAGCAGCAGCAGCACGAGCAGCAGCAGCACGAGCAGCAGCAGCACGAGCAGCAGCAGCAGCAGCAGCACGAGCAGCAGCAGCAGCAGCAATATAAGCAGCAGCATACCGATAAGAGAGAGTATCTGTCTACATACAGCAGGAGACGTAGACGGCAGCGGCAGCTTCTGTATGTGGTGGGGTTTCGTCAGCATAGAGAAGTGCAGCGCCCGCCGGGCGGTGACCTCAAGCCCCTCCCCATCCTAAGGAGACAAATATAATAAATAAATAAATAAATAAATAAATAAATAAATATAAATATGTAAATAAAAAAAAGGAGACAAGTTTAATACGGAGATACCATAGATATAGCTAAAGAGAAAGGAGACATATAAAACAGAAAAAAACGAGCAAACAGAAATACAGAGAGAAACAAATACATTTATATATCAAGAAACAACGGTCACTGATGCATATATACATGTACATATACATATATATATATATATATATATATATATATATATATATATATATATATATATATATATA
>NW_013567816.1:5990-7114 GCF_000499745.2 Eimeria mitis
ACGAGGAGACAGAGAGAACAAACAGACACACAAAAATGCAAACAGAATCAGCTTAGAGAGATAACCAGCAGCAGCAATAACAGCAGCAGCAGCGGCAATCACAGTAGCAGCAACCACAGCAGCAGCAGCAGCAGCAGCAGCAGCAGCAGCAGCAGCAGCAGCAGCAGTTTACTTCTTTGGCGATGAATGGGTTAGCTCCATAGGCCAGCAGCAACCGCACCACCGGCAGCAGACCCCAAAAGACAGAATAAAAAAGAGGAGAAGGCAAACGAGAAGAAACAATAAACACCTCAGGTGACGCCCCGTTCTCAAGCAGCAACTGCATCTGCAGCAACACAACAGCAGCAGCAACAGCAGCAGCAACAGCAGCAGCAGCAGCAGCAGCAGTAAGAGCAACAGCAGCAGCAGCAGAAAAGCCAGAGTTTATAAAGGCATTCCTGATACGGCGAAGCATCAACAACTAGCTACTGCAAAAACAGCAGCAACACCTGCAGCTCTTGCTGCGGCTGCTGCTGCTGCTTCTTCTGCTGCTGCTGCTGCTGCTATCCCTTCTCGAGCCTTCAGGTGTACAGACAACTCACCAGGGCTGCATTCCTGCTGTTTGCTGCCTGCAGCAACGCAGGTGTATCTACACCAGCATAAATAACAACTGGATGGCTGAGTGCTGCAGCAGCAGCTTCGAGGTCTCCTATAGAAGGTAGCTGCTGTGCTGCTGCTGCTGCTGCTTCTGCTGCTCCTGCTGCTGCTCCTGGTGCTGCAACTGTATATATACCAAACGCTGGCCCCAGTGTTGCTGCTTGTCGCTGCTGAAAACGAGTGCAGCAATCAAGAGCATAGACAGCAAGCCTCTTTGCTGCTGCTGCTGCTACTGCTGCTGCTGCTGCAGCACAACGAGACTGTGCAGACAGGGGGATGGGGGCCTCGGGGGCCCCCCCAAAAGCTAACAGCAACCGCACCTTCTCTTCTGCTGCAGTGCCGCATGCAGCAGCAACACTCACAGCCGATAGGCCGTGCTGCAGCAAACAACACAACAGATATTGTTGCAGCAGTAAACTATACATATATACATATATATATATATATATATATATATATATATATATATATATATATATATATATATA
>NW_013567816.1:7163-12502 GCF_000499745.2 Eimeria mitis
ACACTGGCAACACTTTCATACTGCTGTGCTGCAGGTGCTATTAGGCTAGTCTGGCTGCTACTGCTGCTTCCGTTGCTGCTGCTTCTGCTGCTGCTGCTGGTGCTTCTGCTGCTGCTGGTGCTTCTGCTGCTGCTGGTGCTTCTGTTGCTGCTGGTGCTTCTGTTGCTGCTGCTGCAACGTACCCGTATGTTGTTTGGATTTGCTCCGCGCTGCAGCAGCCGCTGCAGCACAGCAGGTGAGCTTGCTGCAGCAGCAGCAACGAGGAGTTTGCCTGCAGCAACACCCCCAGCACAAACTCTAAACAACCCCAAACCCTAAACCACCGTAAACCCTAAACCCTCTGCTTTTATGCGTGGCCCGAAGTATCGTTTGCTTCCTGCAGAGCTGTATAGAGAAATCCTTAAGGGTTTAGGGTTTAGGGTTTAGGGTTTAGGGTTTAGGGTTTGTTACCTGGGTGGAGAGACAGCTCCGCTATAAGGTGATGAACAGCAATGTCGCTGCAGTATATAAACCCCACCTCCCCAACCAGCAGCAGCGGTGCTGCTTTCAGTCTACGCAGCAGCAGCTGCTGCTGCTCTGTGTCTCCTCCTGTTGCTGCTGCTGCTGCTGTTGCTGCTGCTGCTGCTGCTGTTGTACTCTCTTTCAAAAAAAACCAACCATCAGACAGGGGCCCCCAGCTGCTGCTGGGGCCCTTGGGTGGCTGCAGCACAGCAGGGAGGGGGGCCCCTCCCTGCTGCTTAGGGGGCCCCCCTTTGGCGTTGCTGTTGTCTGCATCTGCTGCTGCTGCTGCTGCTGTTGCTGCTGACTTATGTACGCATAGATGTGTGAAGGCTCCTGAGATCCCCTGAACTTGTCCCTCTGTATCCTCTACGCCATCGGAGCTGCTGCTGCTGCTGCTGTTGCTGTTGCTGCTGCTGCTGCTGTTGCTGTGCTGCAGCTTAAAGAAAGCAGCAGAGGGCCATCCCTCGTCTACGCTGCAGCCGTGGGAGAAGAGGATCTGCAGCAGCAGCATCTGCTTCTGCTGCTTCTGCTGCTGTCGCTGCTGCAGCGCAGCAAATACCACGTGTAGACAAGCTGCATCCCCGGCGAAGGCTAGTGAGTCCGCCTGCATCCAAAAGAACAGCAGCAGCAGAAGCAACAGCAGCAGCAGCAGCAGCAGCAGCAGCAGCAGCGACAGCAGCAGCAGCAGCAGATGATGATGATGATTACGCTTCAATCCAAGTACGAGGCACACCCTGCCCCCGGCAGCNGCAGCAGCAGCAGATGATGATGATGATTACGCTTCAATCCAAGTACGAGGCACACCCTGCCCCCGGCAGCAACAGCAGCAGTAACAACAGTACCAGCAGAACAGCAGCAGCAGCAACTGCAGCAGCAGCAACAGTAGCAGCAGCAACAGCAGTATCAGCAGCAGCAACAGCAGTATCAGCAGCAGCAACAGCAGCAACAACAGCGGCATCTGCAGCAGTAGCGCCAACAGCAGCAACAAGAGCAACAATATCAGCAGCAACAGCAGCAGCAGCAACAAGCACATCATCTATCCTCACTTTCTGGGGTCCCGCGTCTCTTTTATTTTGCTGCAGCAGCAGCTGCTGCAGCAGCTGAGGGTTCTTGTCTCTGATTGCATGCAGCAGCTGAACAGCAAAAGCAGTAGAGTCTGCCCGCGTGCTTCTGCCGCTGCAGCGCCCCGTATCTCCCTTGGGGGCCCCCCCAGGGCGTTGGGGGCCCCTAGAGGGGCCCCCAGGGGGGCCCCCCTTCTCAGGGCTGCAGACAGAACATGAAGGGAATTGCAATGCAGCAGCTGTTGCAGCAGTTGCAGCAGCAGCAGCAGCAGCAGCAGCAGCAGACGCGCTCGGGGCGGCCCCCATTGGAAAAGCGGGCAGGGGGGCCCCTGGGGCCCCCTGGGGGCCCCCCAAAAAGTAATACGAGATCCCCAAAGGGGAACGTATGATAATATATACAATACAAACTTATGTTGAAGAAGTTGCAGCAGTTGCTGCTGCTGCTGCTGTTGCTGTTGCGGGTGGTGGTGCTGGTGATGATGCTGCTGCTGTGCCTGTTGCTTTTGGTGGCGCTGCTGCTGCTTCTTCTGTTGTTGACGGTGATGGTGGTGTTGGTGGTGCCGTTGTTTATGCTATTGCTGTTGCTGCTGCTGCTGGTGCTGCTGCTGCTAGTGCTGCTGCTGCTGCAGATACCTCTACATAGAGTGAGACGCAGACGGGTGAGGCAGCAGCAGGACAAATAGACACTCGCAGTTGTTGGCTGTGCGCATGCTGCAGGGTTTAAGAATTAGGGTTTAGGGTTTAGGGTTTAGGGTTTAGGGTTTAGGGATTAGGGTTTTGGCCTGAACTGGCCGAGGCCTCGAGAGAGGTGCGTGCAGCGGGAGGGCCTGCTGGGGGCCCAGGCAGGAGAGAGGATACAGAAGAAGACACAAGAAGAAAACACAAGGAGACAGAATAAAGAAACAGAAAGAAACAGAAAAAGGAGACAAGAGGAGACAGCAAGAAGCAACAGAAGGAGACAGGTCCTCGAGTTGCAGTGGCCTGGACCGTCGGCGCAGGCAGCCGCAGCAGCAGCAGCAGCAGCAACCGCTGCAGCAGCAGCAGGAACAGCAGCACCAAAATTCTTTCTGTTGATTTCAGGGACACAAATAAGTAAAAAGCAATAAACCTTTACATACAAGAGATAAAATAAACATAAACAAAAGGCAAACAGTAGAAGGACAGCGCGGGGCCCCTGCTGCTGCAGCAGCAGCAACTGCAGCAGCTGCTGCTGCTGCTGCTGCTGCAACAGACAGAGGCTGGACCAGCGGCTCTCAACTGCTGCAAGCAGCAGCGTGCATATAAATTCAGGTGTATCTTCAGCTCCGCATGAGTTTTATTTATTTTTTAATTAATTCATTATTTATTTTTTTGTTTTTTCGCGGCGATGAATAGTAAAAAGAAAAATGTAGGGGGCCTCGACCTTCCTTACAACTCGAGGCCCCCGGTGTATGCAGCCTGCGTGTTCGTTGAAATCAATTCAATTGTTTTATTGTTTTGTTTTAATTAATTAATATATAAATAAAGTAAAAACAAAAAGAAGGATATACTGAGTGAGCGCAAATGCATGCACCATACATCCCCCCCACCGACACGGTTCCCTGACTAATTAAATCTAATACTTTCAGCACAGAAAATAAATTATTTTGTATGCTTTTGGGTATCGATGAGAAGGGAAAAATACAAAGAGGACCGCTCTGTATGAATCAGTTGCATGCGCGGGCACCCCGTCCACCTAAGGGGATGTCACCGGTGTGTACGAGTGCGCCGGCAACGCCCCCCCCCCCCCCCNCCCCCCCCCCCCCCCCAGACCCCCAGCACACCTAAAGGGGTATCGAGAAAGAGGGGTTTGATGCAGAGCTTCAGGCTGGTCCTAGCGGGGGTTTGGTGCTGTGTATTGGGTGTTCAGTGGGTGACAGCCCGCTGGCAGCACCTTAATTACTACATACGAAGAATCTCTATCTTCTTCTGTGCTCAGCTGCTGCTGTTCCCCGGATGTTAACCAAAACAAATATCCCCAAATTGCAGTACTAGCAAAAGCATCATCACCACAGTCTGCATGCATCTGGCAACACCTCTGAACTGCGTCGGCGCCTCATCAGTTCTTTCTTCCTGGGTAACTGATCGCACCTTTCTTAGAATATGCAAATGCAAAGGGTGCGGGGTGTATGCAGAGGTCTACTCTGTGAAAAAATATCCTATGGATGGGGATTTGAGGGGAGCTTGGGGCCTTAGGGAACAGAGGCCGGGGTGGGTAGCCGAGATACCGGGCTAGCGCGTGCACTCGCACAACAAACGCACGCGCGGCGAAAGGAGAATCATATCTATCAAAGCTGAGATTTGTAGATAGACAAAAAATTATATTATTTTATATAATATTATTCAGTTTCATATTGAATAACAATATGCAAGTCTCTCCAGCAGTTTGTTTGTAGGTATCCTACTTATAGTATACACCAAGGTAACGATAGCACCGTCGCTGTTGTTGGTCAGCGCCAGAGCTGCAATGAAATATAATGAAGCCGGTGCCCATCATCTGATGTGAACTTGTACACTGCAGAAGTCTTGAAAGTTTTGCGAGGGTTTAGGGTTTAGGGTTTAGGGTTTAGGGGTTCACACAATAGCCCATCTGAAACCAGTAGAACGAACGAGGAACATATCATAGGTTTTGTTGCACCCACTCGGCCTGCAGCACGATCATCATCTGCTAGATAGACCACATGCATGCGGCCTAGCCGGCCTGCTGCAACACATATCAGCCAAAGCCCCTTATTGTGAATCCTTAGCTGTTTGTAAGCTGAGTGCTCCTCGCCCGGATTCTTATCTTTTCTTAGACAGGGCTGGCACTCACTGCCACTCAATCTTTGAATGACCATGAATATTATATATATATATATATATATATATATATATATATATATATATATATATATATATGCAAACGCCTTCCCCTTCCTTCTCATTCAGGGTGTCAGTGGCGTTTCTCCTTCTTTTGTATATAACAACTCTATCCTCTAGGATAATTGTATCCTTTCACCGATATTCTTTTTCTTTTTTTTCAGAGTTTCATAGTTGCTACTCGTCAATACTAACCACCAGGCATCCCAGCAGCTGTAACAGACGAGGCCCGCTACTCATACTGGCTCGGGTGTACAGCGCAGCGCTGCTGCCAAGCATAACGATAGTTTTCTTCAATAGTATTCGCAGACAGCCGTGAGCTGCAGTATGCAAAACACTGACATCTCTCTCAGCCACTCGGCTGCTTCGGCCCAGTTCCTCAGGTGGGGTATAAAGAGGGGGGAGGAGAACCGGGATACGTTGCAGCGTACCTCTGTGCATTCAGTGCTGCAACGACCCCCCGCATTGCAGGGCAACTAAGCCCCCCTTTGCGGCATAGTCGAACAGCCCAGCCAGTTGTTGAACATCTTTGTGGCTGTTTGTAAGCATCCTGAGCGCAGATAGTGTACTATATAAAACGGCTTCGGGGAGATCACGCTATATTATGCTATAGCTGCTAAGTATTACAGTTGTAATGTCTGTGTGAAGTGCAGGCTCAAGTGTAGGTGTTGGAGACAGCTGTTGTATACAGTGTCGGTGTGTACAGCCAGTTAGGCTAAACCCTAAACCCTAAACCTTAGTTGTGCATGCGTTTGGCGTTCTCCTGCAGCACAAGTTTCAGCCCCGGGATGTTGCAACTCGTACTCTGCTGCATCACTTCGCCCAGTTCCAAGCCCGTGGGCCGCTGGGCCTTTAAAGTCTTAGCTTAACTATATATATATATATATATATATATATATA
>NW_013567817.1:0-248 GCF_000499745.2 Eimeria mitis
TATATATATATATATATATATATATATATAAATATATTTATATATATATATGTATATGTAGATGTACGTGTATATATCGTCTCCCTTCTTTCTGTCTCCCTCTTTCTCTCGTAGAAAGCAAAGCAAAATAAAAGGAAAGGGCTTAACGACGCCACGCATCAGCTCAAGGAATGGCGGCGGTGCCGACCCCCCAGGAAGCAGCTGCTGAGAAGGTAAGAGAATGCATGCAACTGGTGGGGGGGGGGAGT
>NW_013567817.1:380-1013 GCF_000499745.2 Eimeria mitis
GTATACACACAATAAAAATAATTTTATATGTAGAAGAGTCTATTATAATAAAAATATTTATTATTTTTATTGTTATTATTTTTATTTTATTTTTATTATTTTTTCTTTAATTAATGAAATAAACAACAGGCGCCAAAGAGCTCGTCAAAAACCTAAAGGAGTAAACATTTTTTTTTTTTTTTTTATATTCGCGTCTGAGCGTCCTCCCCTCCCCCTGCATGCATGCATGCATGCACGCCTATGCATGCAGCACGTATGGAGAGATGGAGACAGACCTCGCTGTCCCCCTGGCGCAGAACACGGCGGAGCTGAAGGCAGAAAGGCTGCAGCTGATGCAGCAGCTTTCTCTCTTGACGGCACAAACCAGACAACTCTTCGATAGTTTACACCCTGGTTTGTTTTTTTTTCTTCTTTTGCTTTGTTTTGTTTTATTTTGTTTTATTTTATTTTATTTTGTTTTATTTTTATTTTTATTTATTTATTTTATTTTTATAGAGCTCGTGAATGCTCCTCTGCTTATCGTTGCAAAGACAGACGACGACGACAAACGAAACGAAACAAACAAACTAGACGCTAAAGGTATATATATATATTTTATATATATTAATATATATATATATATATATATATATA
>NW_013567818.1:0-323 GCF_000499745.2 Eimeria mitis
TATATATATATATATATATAATAACTGACACGAGCAGAGACAAAAATAATAAATACTTTTTACTTTTCCAGCAATTCATTTTTATTATATTATTTAATTATTTTATTTATTAATTTTATTTTTTTATTATTTACTTTTATTTTTTTTATTTTTTATTTTTATTTTTATTATTTGGTTGTTTATTTCTTCTTCACTGAGTATTTGTTTGTTGCTTATTTATTGTCTCTCTGTAATTTATTTTATTAACTTAATACAACTCCTTCTGCTGCTGCTGCTGCTGCTGCTGCTGCTGCTCCTGCTGCTGCTGCTCCTGCTGCTGCTGC
>NW_013567818.1:423-740 GCF_000499745.2 Eimeria mitis
CAAAAATAATAAATACTTTTTACTTTTCCTGCAATTCATTTTTATTATATTATTTAATTATTTTATTTATTAATTTTATTTTTTTTTATTATTTACTTTTATTTTTTTTATTTATTTTTATTTTTATTATTTGGTTGTTTATTTCTTCTTCACTGAGTATTTGTTTGTTGCCTATTTATTGTCTCCCTGTAATTTATTTTATTAACTTAATACAACTCCTTCTGCTGCTGCTGCTGCTGCTGCTGCTCCTGCTGCTCCTGCTGCTCCTGCTGCTGCTGCTGCTGCTGCTTCTCCTCCTCCTCCTGCTCCTGCTGCTC
>NW_013567818.1:862-1103 GCF_000499745.2 Eimeria mitis
AGATGGGGGAGTTATTTGGTATAGATAAGAGAGAGCTGCAGCAGCGTTATAATATATTAAGAGAAATAGAAAAAAAAAAAGAAAAACAAATTGAAATATTTAAATATATTTATTCTTATGATAATACAGAAATACATAAACAACAAAAACAAACACAAAATACACAAATCAACTTTCTCTATGATTCTAATGATACCACCACTGCTTCTACACTTGTACGTACACCCCATATATATATATA
>NW_013567819.1:0-389 GCF_000499745.2 Eimeria mitis
GCTGCTGCTGCTGCTGTTGGTGCAGCAGCAGCAGCAGCAGCAACAGCAGCAGCAGCAGCAGCAGCAGCAGCAGAGGTGACCTCGGATCTGCTCGGGGATTTAGGTGTTGTTAGCTCTTTATATATATTTCAGCTGTACCTTCGCCCCCATTTGTATAGAAGGGTTGCTGCTGCAGCAGCAGCAAACAGCAGCAGCAGCAGCAGCAGCAGCAGCAGCAACAGCAACAGCAGCAGCAGCAGCAGCAGCGGACACCAGTCTTCCCCTGTCCGCGATAGTCTCCATCGTCATCATCAGTAGCAGCAACCGCAGTAGCAGCAACAGAAACAGCAGCAACAGCAGCAGCAGCAGCAGCAGCAGCAGCAACAGCAGCAGCAGCAGCAGCAGCAGCA
>NW_013567820.1:0-831 GCF_000499745.2 Eimeria mitis
TATATATATCTTTACTGCTGCTTATCACGGTTTGGGTTAGCTGTTACTTCATTGAATTGCTGCAGCAGCAAGAGCAGCAGCAGCAGCAGCAGCAACGGCAACAGTAGCAGATGCAGCAGCAGAAGCAGAAGCAGCAGCAGCAGCAGCAGCAACAGCAACAGTAGTAGCAGCAGCAGCAGCAGAAGCAGCAGCAGCAGCAGCAGCAGCAGCAGAAGCAGCAGCAGCCGCAGCAGCAGAAGCAGCAGCAGCAGCAGCAGCAGAAGCAGCAGCAGCAGCAGCAGCAGCAGCACATTTTCATAATGACGAAACAGAACGGATGTGTTTCTTCTTTTATTTCTTTTTTATTTTTATTTTTATTTTTCTCTTCTTTATTTTATTGTTTTTATTTTCTTATTTGCTTTTCTTTTTAGTTTTTCTTTTGCTTTTTTCTTTTTTTTTTTTTTAATTAAAATGAAGTACCCGTAGAGCTAAAAAGTAATTTATTTTATTTTATTTTATTTTATTTTATTTTATTTTATTTTATTTTATTTTATTTTATTTTATTTATTTATTTATTTTATTTTATTTTATTTTAGTTATTTGGTTATATATCTTTATCACTCTTCTTTGTTTATTTGTTTTTTATTGTTTATCTTCTTCTTTGTTTTTTTTTATTTTTTTTTTATTGTTTTTTATTTTTATTTTTATTTATTATTATTACTTTTATTATTGTTTACACGAATATAATTTTTGTTATTTCTATTATATTATAAACAAATATTATATTATATAAACTCAGCTCATTTTTTTTTTTTTTTTTTTTTTTTTTTTTTTTTTTTTTTTTTTTTTTTT
>NW_013567820.1:931-1102 GCF_000499745.2 Eimeria mitis
GGGGCTTTTTTTGAATGCATGCGGAGCTGTCCTGCAGTACTTTAATTTATTTTTTTTCTTTTTTTTTTTAATTTCTTTTCCTGCTTGTACCCCCCCTATGAATATATATATATATATATATATATATATATATATATATATATATATATATATATATTGTCACTGCATGCA
>NW_013567821.1:0-344 GCF_000499745.2 Eimeria mitis
GCTAGCTAGCTAGCTAGCTACCCGCAGTATAAATAGTTAGCTATCTAGCCAGCTAGCTATCTCCCCAGCTATCTCCCCAGCTCTCTAACCAGCTAGCTAGCTAGCTAGCCATCTAACCAGCTAGCTAGCTAGCTAGCTAGCTGCATGTTTGTGTGTGTGTGTGGTGTATGTACAGCTAGCTACGGGCGGGCCTCTCACGCGCCCGTCGCTTCATCTATGGCTCCCTTCGGCCACTCCCCAAAGAGACCCGTCAGGGAATCAGACCTAGTGAGCCAGCTAGCTAGCTGGCTGGCTAGCTAGCTGGGGCTAGCTAGCTTTGTATCTAGTTAGCTGGGTAGCTAGAC
>NW_013567822.1:0-342 GCF_000499745.2 Eimeria mitis
CAAACCATCATCAGTCATCGCGATTGATGGAAGGAACAGGATATACAAATACTACCCACATAAAAAGCAACGCACACACAACTCAAAACAGGAAAACCTGCTGCCCTCCGTTCACTTTTATCCGAGATAGTAGCATACACAACTCCAAAAGAGTTGATACACACCACCGTATCTCTTTCGTAAACGAAAGGATAGAGTTAAGCGAGGTGCCGCTTTTATACGTGAATAATAGTATATCCACAAACAACTTCACATGACGCAACAAATGTATCTTGCTGCGACACGCAAACGATACCACCATAAAAGCAAAAAACCCTAGACACATGAGGCCTTGTTTTATGC
>NW_013567822.1:546-1011 GCF_000499745.2 Eimeria mitis
ATCGCGGGAAAAATATGCCTGAAGGGATAACACTGTCGGAAATGTCCATTTTCACTGCAGCATGTCGCATGCACGGGGCTCCATGCACGCATGCAGCCCCAGACCGCTACCGACAGTTCAAGTCAGCCCCAGACGGCGGCCGACCATGCAAGGCAGCCCCAGAGCGCTGCCGACCGGGCAAGGCGGCCCCACACCGCTGCCGATCACGCATGCAGCCCCGAACCGCTGCCGACAACGCATGCAGCCCCAAACCGCTGCCGACAACCCCCCCAAGCATAAAACCCCACATTCCTGCATATCCACGTTGAAATACAGGCCGAATATCTTCGATATCTCCTTCTTACAAAATAACGTCGTGGAGGAATAACAATCGATTCAAAGATTGGTAAAAACTCGTTCAGTAGCCGCCAATCCCGTCGGCACCAAAGTTTCCTTCCATCCAGCCCCAAAAAGCGACAGAGACGA
>NW_013567823.1:0-357 GCF_000499745.2 Eimeria mitis
GTTGTGGCACTTTTCCGGAATATACGTTGTGTTAATACTGTTTGCTCGCATATTCTGGAGAAGGTATTTGACGTTGATTGAGCGGTGTAGCACGCCAGGTATTCGACATGTGTTGTGGCAGTGGAGGGGAGGTGCTCAACAGACAGTACGTTTGATGCCTAAACAATTCAGCCACAAAGATTATTAATGCGGGGAAGGCCTTAATCGACGGACAGAACCCCCAGAAGATGTCTACGATGCCAGAGAAACTGAGAATGCAGCATTTTCAAGGCGAGTAACGATTAATGGTTTTACTTGTCACCGCAATTTTCTTGTTGGTGGATTTAAAAAAGGAGTGATCACATGAGAAGCTGATGC
>NW_013567823.1:623-1011 GCF_000499745.2 Eimeria mitis
CCGTGCACCTTGAAATTCTGAGGGCCTCTCCTTACCTCCGTATGATTGCATATGATTGCATATGATTGTGTACAAGCATGGGGCGAAAAGCAGAGTGACCCCGCGCATGTTAGCATTAAGCCACAATTTTTTCTGGGCATTGTTGAGCTATGCCCGTGGGGAACTACACTGGTGCCGTGGCCGGTGAAACAAGCCCTCCAGAGATGTGATTTTAGCGATTGCTAAGTAGGCAAGCTTAATGCCTCTACCGAAATGTGATATTCTAGGAAGTACGATTCTCTTTAGGAAAAGATAAACAAGCCTTCAAGGCCCTTAAACCCCGCTGCGCATTGAGATTATGTGGAACGTTGCACTTTTTAGGCTCGTTGGCAGACCCTTTGGAGCACTG
>NW_013567824.1:755-1010 GCF_000499745.2 Eimeria mitis
CAGGAGATGTATGAGCAGCAGAAGCAGCAGCAGCAGCAGCAGCAACAGCAGCAGCAGCAGCAGCAGCAGCAGCAGCAGTAATTGTTAAGAATCAAAACGGAGACAGCAGAAAAAGGAGGAGAGAAGGAGACAGAAAATAAAAAAAAAAAGAAAAAAGAAAAAAAAAAAGAAAAAGAAAAAAAAGAAAAAAAAGAGACAAAAGAGAAAGGAGACAGTGGGTGCTCCTACCTGCATACAGAGGGCTCTGCTGCTGCT
>NW_013567825.1:0-223 GCF_000499745.2 Eimeria mitis
TGCTGCTGCTGCTGCTGTTGCTGCTGCTGCTGCTGCTGCTGTTGCTGTTGCTGCTGCTGCTGCTGCTGTTGCTGCTGGTGCTGCTGCTGCTGCAGGGGTTTTTGCTCCTCTATTCTATTTTATCTATTTATTTTATTTATTTATTTTATTTATTTATTTATTTATTTTATTTTATTTATTTAGTTTTTATTTATTTATTTTTTTTTTTTTGTGTACAGAGCGC
>NW_013567826.1:0-131 GCF_000499745.2 Eimeria mitis
ATCTAGGAATAGGACACTTCATTGTAGAAAAGCTGCATAATAAGGCCTCCGTGCTCACCAGTTTTTTTTTTGCCCCCACGCTGGTGCAGGCTGGTGAGCAGCCCGTTCCTATTATACTGCTTCTCTTATGT
>NW_013567826.1:446-517 GCF_000499745.2 Eimeria mitis
TCGAGGAAATGTCGGATACCACTGCAAGCACACATAAAGAAATCGAGGAACCTCTTCCCGAACCGCGGATG
>NW_013567826.1:617-1584 GCF_000499745.2 Eimeria mitis
CCGAGGAAATGTCGGATACCACTGCAAGCCCACATAAAGAAATCGAGGAACCTCTTCCCGAACCGCGGATGACCAGATCCCGTCAGGAGAGCGGGACAACTGTGAGAAGGAAGGGTTCGACTCTGGCGAAGAAGAACGAGGATGCCGAGTGGAAAACGGAAAAAATGGAGGTGTTTGGCCAAGTGAAAGACGAACTGAAGACCGAAGAAGGAACCAACACCCAGAAACGCAACTACATTCGGATGCGAATGGCCGCAACTGATGATGGGACTTATATGCATTCCTTCCTTCAACTGATAGACCTGGAATTCCGAGAATTTGAGATACCAGAAGAACAGTGGGGACTCGAAATAAGGAAATATTTGACGGGCAAGGCCAGGGAGTATTGGGGACTCCTACTACGATTGGGAACGGATATGTCAGACTGGCCACTCGTACGAAAGAAACTACTTGAGAGGTTTCCTCCTTTATCGCGCGAACAGATACTGTTGCTNACTGGCCACTCGTACGAAAGAAACTACTTGAGAGGTTTCCTCCTTTATCGCGCGAACAGATACTGTTGCTGGTGAGGAACAATCCATGGCGGGGAAATTATAACGAGTACATTGCTCGATTTTACGATATAGCAGATGAAGCAGAGTCTGTAACGAAAGAGGAACTGGTGATGTTTTTTCTTGCGATGTTACCAGAGGAAATAGGTGATAAACTGACTCGAGATGGAACCAGGAACTTCCAGAACTGGCACGAGGCCGCCCAAGCCCTGAGAGAATGGGCTGCACCGTTATGGGCTTGGCGTGAGAAGAGGCGGCGTATACTGTGGGAGATTGAAGATGCGGGAAAAACGCCACAACGGTAACCGGCGTAACTGTCAGCTCAACAAGGCGGATCCAGCTGACGGAAGAGGGAACCGCCGTGGATGAGAACGATACGATACGCTGTTATGAATGCTCGGGACAGGGACATATGG
>NW_013567826.1:1819-2610 GCF_000499745.2 Eimeria mitis
AGGAAGCCAGGCCGCAACTGGGCCAAATGCCACCATAGTCTCACCGAGACGGGGGCCGCACCCCCACCCACAGAGACGCGTGCTGCTACTAAGTGGGGGAGCGGTTCGCGATAATGCGGGCAAGACGGACGGAGGAGAAACAAGAGGTACGGAGTGCACCAGCAGATGGAGAGGGCGAGGGGAAGGAGAACCCAACGAGCTGTGGTGACGAGGAGACAACGTTGAAACCTGGATGGCGGCAAGAAGGAGATGTTGCAGAACACACACCAGAGTACCATGGGTCCCTTTGTAGTGTAGGCAAGAGGGCGGTATTGCAACTCGAAGTAGTGAGCCATAAGTGTGAAGGACTGCTGGATACGGGGGCGAAAAGGAGCTTTATCCGCCCGACTATTGTGGAACGACTGGGCTTGAGGGTACGCTTCCTGCAGGAGGCGTACTCCTTCACAGTAGCCAACGGTGAAGTCATACTCATCGATAGGGAGGTACCAAGGTTGTCGATGCTCTGCGGAGGAGAGTGCTTTACCGGGGATTTCCTGGTAGGGCCAATACCGTATGCTGTCATCCTCGGGATTGATTGGCTCGTTAACCACAAGGTGGCGTAGTGTTTGAACAGGATTGGAGTGTCTTTTTTTTCAGCTGTTGCAAAAACATGGGCTAGTCTGGAGACTACGCGAGTCTCTGAAACAAAGCTGACACAATGGCTGTTTGCAGGCGTCTATACCAATTCTCCAAAAACAACAATTTATCACTCCAATTCTTTCCTTCACCGATGCGTGTTACTACTGCCTGCT
>NW_013567826.1:2710-4458 GCF_000499745.2 Eimeria mitis
AGAAGAGGGAACCGCCGTGGATGAGAACGATACGATACGCTGTTATGAATGCTCGGGACAGGGACATATGGGAAGGGACTGCCCCTTGCGTAACGGAATAACGAGACGAAGAGGAGAAACTTGCTCGAAGTGTGGAGGAAGGGATCATTACGCCAGAGAATGCGCAACAACCAACGAGCACCGCCTGGGCGGCAGGAGGGACGGAGTTCGACGCTAGCTCTTACGGACGTCAACGCGGGAGCCAAGCAGTTAAACGATCAGGCCTAGTCGTTAAGGGAGAAGAACGCGCTAGGCCAGGGCAACCCACAGGTAGCAATGGAAGCCAGGCCGCAACTGGGCCAAATGCCACCATAGTCTCCCCGAGACGGGGGCCGCACCCCCACCCACAGAGACGCGTGCTGCTACAAAGTGGAGGAGCGGTTCGCGATAATGCGGGCAAGACGGACGGAGGAGAAACAAGAGGTACGGAGTGCATCGGCAGATGGAGAGGGCGAGGGGAAGGAGAACCCAACGAGCTGCGGTGACGAGGAGACAACGTTGAAACCTGGATGGCGGCAAGAAGGAGATGCTGCAGAACACACACCAGAGTACCATGGGTCCCTTTGTAGTGTAGGCAAGAGGGCGGTATTGCAACTCGAAATAGTGAGCCATAAGTGTGAAGGACTGCTGGTTACGGGGGCGAAAAGGAGCTTTATCCGCCCGACTATTGTGGAACGACTGGGCTTGAGGGTACGCTTCCTGCAGGAGGCGTACTCCTTCACAGTAGCCAACGGTGAAGTCATACTCATCGATAGGGAGGTACCAAGGTTGTCGATGCTCTGCGGAGGAGAGTGCTTTACCGGGGATTTCCTGGTAGGGCCAATACCGTATGCTGTCATCCTCGGGATTGATTGGCTCGTTAACCACAAGGTGGCGTAGTGTTTGAACAGGATTGGAGTGTCTTTTCTCTTAGCTGTTGCAAAAACATGGGCTAGTCTGAAAACTACGCGAGTCTCTGAAAAAAAGCTGATACAATGGCTTTTTACAGGCGTCTATAGCAATTCTCCAAAAACAACAATTTATCACTCCAATTCTTTCCTTCACCGATGCGTGTTACTACTGCCTGCTTAGCATCACTGGGATCCGCGTGTGCACCTAGGATGCAACGGCGTAAGTCTACGTCAGCAACCTCACAATTTAGTTGCCCGCGAGTGGCGCATAAATGCCCCATTAAAGATTTAGATCGATTAGGAAAGGTTAGGGACGCTAAACTTGAGTGTGGTTGCAACTACGTAGCCAGCTGTCTCCCGAGATACTGCATCCTCACCCCTCCCCATGAGCTCCCGGCGCATGTACCCTAAGTGTCGTGAAAGAGGAGCTAACTAGCCCATCCTCTTCTTTTAGTTGAGCAAACTTTGAACGTGATGAGCCGTTGGGGAACAAGGTTTTGGCGCTTAGCGAACACTGTGTAGATGATCCACGTCCCCTGTTTACGAGGCGGCTTGACTTCACATTTGCTTATGTTTGACATTTATTAGAAGATAGCAGCACCCCTCACTACCTAAGCTGCACACGAGGAACTTGCAGTACTGTTCATAACCGCCGACGGTTGCCTACACGGAGGAATTTGGGACAACAACGCAGCAAGCGACTAGTGCAGCAGTTGACGGAGGTTTTTAATAGTTGGTGAGGGTGCAAGAACATCAGTTTCTTTTGCATCTTTTGCGCCCTACAGACAGCCAGTCTCGCGTGGTCGAGGCGAACCGGTC
>NW_013567826.1:4558-6210 GCF_000499745.2 Eimeria mitis
GACTTCACATTTGCTTATTTTTGACATTTATTAGAAGATAGCAGCACCCCTCACTATCTAAGCTGCACACGAGGAACTTGCAGTACTGTTCATAACCGCCGACGGTTGCCTACACGGAGGAATTTGGGACAACAACGCAGCAAGTGACTAGTGCAGCAGTTGATGGAGGTTTTTAATAGTTGGTGAGGGTGCAATAACATCAGTTTCTTTTGCATCTTTTGCGCCCTACAGACAGCCAGTCTCGCGTGGTCGAGGCGAACCGGTCACGGTTTGTTGTGGAATGCCTCGGGATGCTGCGGAGTGGGCCACAATTAATTGAAATAGGCTGCATAATGTTCAATAATCCTGGAAACCATAGCTTTCATACCATTCCACGGTCGCTGCATGGTGTAAGAGCACTGTGCTGCTGAACGAGGTCCGGTTGGACACCAGCTGCAGGCCGGCGTCAACTCAGCGATCATGGCAGAAAAACATGTATTTACTAGTCATTATAACATTCTTAATAAAGCATAACCAGGTTTTTGAATGAGAAATGGGCGCCCTTTTCCCTAGCAAAAAGCCTGTGCCTCGATGTCGGCAGTGGGAGTGCAAGACAAGCATATTTGCATTCGTGTTCTGCGAGCTCATTGCTTCGGTGTCAATGTGCCCCCACCATGTCTAGAATATTTTGTATTGTAATAACAATACGTATTGTTCTTTGTTCATTTGCCGTGTGCTGGGATCGCAAGAGGCCGCGCAACTCACTCGCAATGCACCGGCCTGCCCAGCAGGAAAAAGAACAGCGTCATATGCACCCTAGGCGCCGACTGCCTGAAAGCCGCTGCAACAAACAATAAGGTCATAGTTAATGCGATTTGAATAGGGTTAATATAACCTGATGATTCTTTGAGTTGCATCTAGGCTCGGTGTTCGACTACATAAACAACCATACGGTGACAATGGCGCCTCTCAAACTGCTCACAGTCGTCAGTTCCTCGCTCTTCTTCCTGGCCAAAGCGAACGGCGAGCCCGCAGCCCAAAAGACAACTTATACAGTAGACTTGGGTAAGCTTGCCAGTAACAAGTGTTCTCTGCCTGGCATATCTCCTTGGCTGGCAAGAAGCCATCACCTGTCAAGGCCACCGTAGTTTTCCAAACAAGGCACAACCCGTCAGACGAACTTGCAGGCTTCCTGCGAATTCAAAAGTTTCAGTGTAACAGGTTATGAATGCAAAGCCTTCTCCACAAATGCACGGTAATCTGCTCTCTTTGCCGCAGGAAGCGAAGGAAAGTGCCTCGCCGAGGTCAATTCTGCTCGCGTGGCAGCTGGTTTCAGCGAACTCGCACAAGCAGCGAAACCAACAAGCAGGCTGCCTAAAGGAGGTACTTTTCCAGAAGCCGATGAACCTGATTGGGCCTGGAAGCCTGTGTGCGAAGCCTTGATTCCAGTACGTTGTGTACATCTCTAACTTCCCTCCAAAGGGCATTTACATCTACTGCGTGCGCAAATCACTTCGGTGTTTGTCCATTCTCCTTCTGCCTCCAGACCACAGAAAAATCGAGAAGTACTAGAAATTCTGATGATGCAGCTGATTTCCAGAGCGGCACATACGCATACCTTCCGATTGACGATGCCGATTCCGTCGACTGCAAGGCCGTTGTGGATAAGTGGA
>NW_013567826.1:6389-9949 GCF_000499745.2 Eimeria mitis
GTCTGCAGCCGGAGCGGCAGCTTCCGGCGACGCAGACGGCGCGGGACAAAGCAACGAAAAAAAAGCCTCGGCTTTGATTTGCATGACTGCGCCGGATGTACTTGCCGACGGAGCGAATGCCCCTTTCACGTGAGTTTTCTCACGCCCTACATCTTCTATTTCTCCCTGTTCTGTTCTGACTGGAGATTGTTTTTGTTTCTCGTTGTGTGTTCTGCAGCGACGAGCAGTGGAAACAGATCGTGACCGCTCTCGAAGGCTCTGCCTCGGCTGTTGCACCCGGTGTGGTCGGTTTTGCATTGGCGATCGTTGGCCTCAGCATGCTGTGAAACGACAGCTTTTTAAGAGAGGGATGATCCAAGAGGCTCTTTTTTTATGGTTGAGGGAAACAAGGAGTTTCGCTACCTGCTGATGTGTAGAATCCCGCGGATCACATAGTGCACACTCGATGCAAATGAGAAACTCGCGGCTGAGGAGAGCGTCAGGGAAGAGTTGACTTCTGGCGGACCACTTAACTAGCGCAAAACAGTGGCAAAAGCCCGATTATACAGTGCTCGATGAGCTTTTTTGTGTACAGCGACAAGTTATGTTTTTGCCTCTTCCTCTGCCCTGCCGGTGGAGCCGCTGGGTTCCACCATCAGGATAGTCGTGGCTTGGAGGTGAAGGGTTCAGCTCGCAAGTAATTCTTGACGGCTGTAGAGTGAAGGTCCGTCGAATTCAACTCAAACTCAGGTATTTAGAGAGTTTGGGCGTACATCTTTTATACCGATCCAACCGAGGTAGTCAAGTTACCATGGGATAAACTTGTGTCGCTGGCCCTGGCGATATATTGCTGCTTCTGAATTGCTTTCCCGTTTCGCGAAACTGTGAGCCCCGCTGAACTGGCAACAGGGTTGTAGTGTCTTCTCTTTTAGCTGTTGCAAAAACATGGGCTAGTCTGGAAACTACGCGAGTCTCTGAAACCAAGCTGATACAATGGCTTTTTGCAGGCGTCTATAGCATTTCTCCAAAAACAACAATTTATCACTGCAATTCTTTCCTTCACCGATGCGTGTTACTACTGCCACATCGCAACCGCTGCGTTCCCAGTAGGATGCAACAGCCCAAGTCTACGCCAGCAACCTCACAACTTAGTTGCCCGCGAGTGGCGCATAAATGCCCCATTAAAGATTTATATCGGGCTGGGAAACAGAGTTTTGAATGCCAGGATACTGATTAAAGAAGGTTAGGGACGCTAAACTTGAATGTGATTGCAACTACTTCGCCTGCTGTCTCCCGAGAGACTATATGCTCACCCTTCTCCATGAGCTCCCGGCACATGTACCCTAACTATCGTGAGATATGAGCTAATTAGCCCACTGTCTTCTTTTAGTTGAGCAAACTTCAAACGTGATGCGCCGTTGGGGAACGAGGTTGTGGCGCCTAGCCAACACTGTGTAGGTGATCCACGTCCCCTGTATGGGAGGTTGCCGGACTTCGCAGTAGCTCATTGTTGAAATTTATTAGAAGGCAGCAGCAGTCATCACAACCTAAGTTGCAGAAGAGCAACTCGCGATACGGTGCATACACCGATGGTTGCCTAGACCATTTGAGCCAAGCCACCTCTACACGGAAGAATTTGGGACAACAAAGAAGTAAGGGACTAGCGTAGCATTTGATAGAGGCTGTTAATAATGTGTGGGGGTACAATAACATCAGGTTATTTTCCTTCTTGTGCTCCATACGGAGAACGAGTCTNTCTTGTGCTCCATACGGAGAACGAGTCTCGCGTTGTCGAGGCGAACCGGTCACGGTTTGTTGTGGAATGCATCGGGATGCTGCGGAGTGGGCCGAAATTAATTGAAATAGGCTGCATAATGTTCAATAATCCTGGAAACCATACCTTTCATAACATTCCACGCCCGCTGCATGGTGTATGAGCACTGTGCTGCCGAACGGGGTTCTGTTGGACACCAGCTGCAGGCCGGGAGTAGCAGTCCGGCGTCCTGTCTCAACTAGGCGATCACGGCAAAGAACATGTATTTGCGAGTCATTATAACACTCATACAAAACCACAAACAGATTTTTGAATGAGAAATCGGCGCTCTTCTCCCCAGCAAAAAGCCTGTACCTTGATGTCTGTAGTTGGAGTGCAAGACAAGTATACTTGCCTACGTGTACCTGCGAGCTCATTGCTTCGGTATCAGTGACCCTTCACCCTGTCTAGAATGTTTCGTACTGCACTAATAATATGTATTGTTCTTTGCTTATTCGCCCTCCGCTGGGACTGCAAGAGACTGTGTAGCTCAGTTGCAGTGCGCCGGCCTGCCAACCAGGAACAGGAACAGCATCATGCGCACCCCAGGCGCGGGTCGCCTCAAAGCCACTGAAGCAAACGATAAGGTCGTAGTACATGGGATTTAAATAAGGTTTATAGATCTTTATGACCTTTTGGGTTGTGTCTGCGCTCCGTGTTCGGCTACGTAAACGACACCACGGTGACAATGGCACCTCTGAAACTGCTCACGGTCGTCAGTTCCTCGCTCCTCTTCTTGGCCAAAGCACAGGGAGAGCCCCAAGACACAACACCAACATATAGTGTAGCGTTGAGTAGGTTTCCCAGTAATAAGTGCTCTTCACTGCTTGGACCATGCCCTTGGATGNATATAGTGTAGCGTTGAGTAGGTTTCCCAGTAATAAGTGCTCTTCACTGCTTGGACCATGCCCTTGGATGGCAAGAACCCATCGCCTGACAGGGCCCCCATAGTGTGCCCTAAAGAGCATACCCACACGAATGATCTTGGCATCCCGCGAATTCAAAGGTTTCAATGTAAAATTTTTTTGATTGCAAATGATCCGTTACACATACGCGGTAATTTGGTCTCTTTGCTGCAGGAGACGAAGGAAAGTGCCTCGACGAGGTCAATGCTGCTCGCGTGGCAGCTGGGCTCAGCGAACTCTCAAAAGCAGAAAATCCAACACACAGGCTGCCTAAAGAAGGCAGCCCTGAAGAAGAAGAAAGTGAATGGGCCTGGAAACCAGTGTGCGAAGCCTTGATTCCAGTAAGTTGTTTACATCTCTGACGGCCCTCCAAAGGGCATTCAGTGCCTGCGCAAATCACTTCGGTGTTTGCCTATTCTCCTGTTGCATGCAGACCAAGACAAAATCAAAAAGTACTAGAAATTCTGATATAACCGAGTTCCAGAGCGGCACATACGCATACCTTCCAATTGACGATCCCAATTCCGTCGACTGCAAGGCCGTTGTGGATAAGTGGAAGGAAGCCTACACCAACTTTGATGGATTGCCTCCGGCTAACAAGAAAGACGAGCCGCTTTACGACAGTCAGGAGAACGTGTCTTTCGTGGCCCTGTACAATCCTACAGAGAAAGCTACAGCAGATTGCCGTGTCGTCACCTGCACTAAAAAGACGCCTGCAGCGGCCAGTTTCAAAGCAGCAAGAACCGATGGGTCAACAACGGAAACGGGCTCCGCTTTGATTTGCATGACGGTGCCCGATGTGCTTCTCGAGGAGGAAGGAAAGGCCCCTTTCACGTGAGTTCTTTCACCCTCCGCGTCCTCCG
>NW_013567826.1:10049-11771 GCF_000499745.2 Eimeria mitis
CCCGGTGTGGTCGGTTTTGCATTGGCGATCGTTGGCCTCAGCATGCTGTGAAACGACAGCTCTTTAAGAGAGGGATGATCCAAGAGGCTTTTATTTTAGGGCTTTGGGTTTAAGGAGTTTCGCTACCTGCTGAGGTGTAGAATCCCGCGGATCACGTAGTGCACACTCGATGCAGATGAGAAACTCGCGGCTGAGGAGAGCGTCAGGGAAGAGTTGACTTATGGCGGACCACTTAACTAGCGCAAAACAGTGGCAAAAGCCCGATTATACAGTGCTCGATGAACTTTTTTGTGTACAGCGACAAGTTATGTTTTTGCCTCTTCCTCTGCTCTGCCGGTGGAGCCGCTGGGTACCACCATCAGGATAGTCGTGGCTTGGAGGTGAAGGGTTCAGCTCGCAAGTAATTCTTGACGGCTGTAGAGTGAAGGTCCGTCGAATTCAACTCAAACTCAGGTCTTTAGAGGGTTTGGGCGTACATCTTTTATAGCGATTCAACCGAGGTAGTCCTGTTACCATGGGAGAAACTTGTGTCGCTGACCCTGGCGATATATTGCTGCTTCTAGACTGCTTTCCCGTGTCGCAAAACTGTGAGCGCCGCTGAACTGGCAACAGGATTGTAGTGTATTCTCTTTTAGCTGTTGCAAAAGCATGGGCTAGTCTGGAAACTACGCGAGTCTCTGGAACCAGGGTGATACAATGGCTTTTTACAGGTGTCTATAGCAATTCTCCAAAAACAACAATTTATCACTGCAATTCTTTCCTTCACCGATACGTGTTACTACTGCCACATCGCAACCGCTGCGTTCCCAGTAGGATGCAACGGCGCAAGTCTACGTCAGCAACCTCAAAATTTAGTTGCCCGCGAGTGGCGCATAAATGCCCCATTAAAGATTTAGATCGGGCTGGGAAACAGAGTTTTGAATGCCAAGATACTGATTAAAGAAGGTTAGGGACGCTAAACTTGAATGTGATTGCAACTACTTCGCCTGCTGTCTCCCGAGAGACTATATGCTCACCCCTCTCCATGAGCTCCCTGCGCATGTACCCTAACTATCGTGAGATATGAGCTAATTAGCCCACTTTCTTCTTTTAGTTGAGCAAACTTCAAACGTGATGCGCCGTTGGGGAACGAGGTTGTGGCGCCTAGCCAACACTGTGTAGGTGATCCACGTCCCCTGTATGGGAGGTTGCCGGACTTCGCAGTAGCTCATTGTTGAAATTTATTAGAAGGCAGCAGCAGTCATCACAACCTAGGTTGCGGAAGAGCAACTCGCGATACGGTGCATACACCGATTGTTGCCTTGACCACTTGAGCCAAGCCACCTCTACACGGAAGAATTTGGTACAACAAAGCAGTAAGTGACTAATGTAGCATTTGATAGAGGCTTTTAATAATGTTTGGGGGTACAATAACATCAGGTTATTTTCCTTCTTGTGCTCCATACGCAGAACGAGTCTCGCGTTGTCGAGGCGAACCGGTCACGGTTTGTTGTGGAATGCCTCGGGGTTCTGGCGAGTGAGCGGCAATTGATTGAAATAGGCTGCATAATGTTCAATAATCCTGGAAACCATGCATTTCATACCATTCCACGGTCGCGGCATGGTGTATGCGCACTGCGGTGCCGAACGAGGTCCTGTTGGACACCAGCTGCAGGCCGGCGTCCTGTCACAACTCAGCGATCAGCGCAGAAAAACACGTATTTACTAGTCATTATAACATTA
>NW_013567826.1:11789-12845 GCF_000499745.2 Eimeria mitis
TTTGAATGGGAAATAGGCTGCCTTTTCCCCAGCAAAAAGCCTGTGCCTCGCTGTCGGCAGTGGGAGTGGAATGCAAGACAAGCATATTTGCATTCGTGTTCTGCGAGCTCATTGCTTCGGCGTCAATGTTCCCTCACCATGCCTAGAATATTTTGTATTGTAATAATAATATGTATTGGTTTTTAGTTATTTGCCGTCTGCTGGGATCGCAAGAGGCTGCGTAGCTGAGTCGCAGTGCAGCGGCCTGCCCACCAGGAACAGGAACAGCGTCATGTGCACCCCAGGCGCCGACCGCCTCAGAGCCGCTGAAGCAAGCAACAAGGTCGTAGTTAATGCGATTTGAATAGGGTTAATATAACCTGATGATCTTTTGGGTTGCATCTAGGCTTCGTGTTCGACTACATAAACAACCATAAACAACCATAGGGTGACAATGGCACCTCTCAAACTGCTCACAGTCGTCAGTTCCTCGCTCCTCTTCCTGGCCAAAGCGAACGGCGATCCCGCAGCCAACCAGACAACTTATACTGTAGCATTGGGTAGGTTTCCCAGTAACAAGTGTTCTTCTCTGCTTGGCATTTCGCGCTGGGCAAGAACCCGTCACCTGGCAAGTCCAGCATAGTGTGCGGAACAGGGCACAATCCCAGGGAAGAACATGCAGGCTTTCCGCGAATCTAAAAGTTACAGCGTAAACTTTTTTGATTGCAAAGCATTCGTCACAAATTCGCACTGATTTGTTCTCTTTGCCGCAGGAGAAGAGGGAAAATGCCTCGCCGAGGTCAATGCTGCCCGTGTGGCAGCTGGGTTCAGCGAACTCACAAAAGCAACTCAAGCAGCAAGCAGGCTGCCTCAAGGAGGCAAATTTCCACAAAGCGAACAACCTAAATGGGCCTGGAAGCCTGTGTGCGAAGCCTTGATTCCAGTAAGTTGTGTACATCTAACTTCCCTTCAAAGGGCATTTACATCTACTGCGTGCGCAAATCACATCGGTGTTTGTCCATTCTCCTGCTGCTTCCAGACCACAGAAAAATCAAGAAGTACTAGCAATTCTGAGGA
>NW_013567827.1:0-363 GCF_000499745.2 Eimeria mitis
ACAAAAACAGAATATACTCAGCCTCTTACTTAGCCCCCTCTCCTGCTGCTGCTGCTGCTGCTGCTGCTGCTACGGCTGGAGCGCATGCAGACGCCGCTCCCCCTCTCAAGGCTAGCGCAGCAGCAGCAGCAGCAGCAGCAGAAGCAGCAGCAGCAGCAGCAGCAGCAGCAGCAGCAGGGTGAAGGATAGGAGCAGTTTCGCTGTTGTGTAGGGGCATCAAGGCGGAGAGAAGAAGCAGCAGCAGCATCAGCAGCAGCAGCAGCAGCATCAGCAGCAGGAGCAGCAGCAGCAGTAGCAGCAGCAGCAAGAGTGTTTGCTGCTGCAGTATATTGTGAAATAAGTTAGCTGATGTTCTTCGTGCGT
>NW_013567828.1:0-296 GCF_000499745.2 Eimeria mitis
CTGCTGCTGCTGCTGCTGCTGCTGCTGCTGCTGCAGTTCAAGGTTAACTCAGCTACATGCGCATGCATAACAAACGACGGCGTGGGTATAAACCCTCAACAAACCGCGGGGTTTATCTTTCTTAAACACGGAGGAGAGCTGCGTCTTATTCCCAGAGACAGAGTAGGGTTTAGGGTTTAGGGTTTAGGGTTTAGGGTTTCAAGCTATGATGCACTGACACGCAGCTCCAGCCGCGTATAAACGGGGGTTTAGGGTTTAGGGTTTAGGGTTTGCAATATCTGCATCCTAAACCATCG
>NW_013567828.1:343-1009 GCF_000499745.2 Eimeria mitis
TTATGCAGCACATCAGTGCTGCGGGATTAGGGTTTAGGGTTAAGATTAGGGTTTAGGTTGGGGTTTACATTAGGGTTTAGGGTTTATGTTATGGTTTAGATTAGGGTTTATTTATCGTAAGAAGGGTTTATAGAGTATGTTGAGGAGGAGTGTGTTTTGCTTATTCGGGGTTTTTAGGGTTTTTTAGGGTTTAGGGTTTAGGGTTTAGGGTTTGGGGTTTGGGGTGTATGGATGCCTGCATCTATTTGTATACATATATCTCTCGCTTCATCGCCAAGTGTATCGATGAGTTTATATTTTTCTTGTTGTATAATATTTATCATTTGTTTAAGTTTCTCAATAATTTTATTTAATATTTTTTCTATCTTTTCTCCTGACTTCTCTTCTAGCGCCATCTGCCTCGGCTTTGTTACATATAAAGATGCATAACTTATACCCCCCACTCCTGCTGCTGCTCCTGCTGCTGCTCCTGCTGCTCCTCCTGCTGCTGCTGCTGCTGCTGCTTCGGCCTTTATAGCTGCAGCAGATACACACAAGTATTAAAAATAGAATAAACAAAATAAAAAAAAAAAGAGAAAAGAAACAAAAATTGTATGTACATACACCGCAATACAACTAAATAAATAAAAAATAAAAAACAAATAAATGCGTGTATGCACTCCTTAA
>NW_013567829.1:0-158 GCF_000499745.2 Eimeria mitis
GGCTCTACAATAACCATTCTTACCAACTAACAAACACACGTCAATACACGCGTTACCGACTCACACCCGTCACCGGCAAAGAGCTGCACAATGAATTTTCGACGCCGCAGTCCTTGCTGTTGTTTGAACTAGACAGGCACCCCTAGCGCGAGCACGTG
>NW_013567829.1:479-549 GCF_000499745.2 Eimeria mitis
GCGTTACCGACTCACACCCGTTACCGGCGAAGAGCTGCGCAATGAATTTTCGAAGCCGCAGTCCTTGCTG
>NW_013567829.1:883-1009 GCF_000499745.2 Eimeria mitis
GACCATTCTTACCAACTAACAAACACACGTCAAAACACGCGTTACCGACTCACACCCGTCACCGGCGAAGAGCTGCGCAATGAATTTTCGACGCCGCAGTCCTTGCTGTTGTTTGAACTAGACAGG
>NW_013567830.1:0-645 GCF_000499745.2 Eimeria mitis
GGTGGCTCGCCTTACCTTTTACTAGTGGGCACTGTTTGCGTTCATGTGCTCGTTGGTGGCACAAGTCACAAGGTGCAAGATTCTGTTCGGTACACCCGCTGTGGACGGGGAAGAAGCCAGTGCCCGATGCCCCTGAGACACCTTGGGCTCCAAACTCCCCCTAGCAGTCACGCAAAAAGGAGTTTCTCACAGTCAGGCACTTGCTGGTCGTGTCAATCTTCCTAACTAAATCGACGTTCACTTGAAGTGGCGTCAACCGAAGATGCCCGAATATAGAGTTTGTTGCAGCTTGAAAAAGAACAGCGCCTCCGCCCAAGGAAGAAGAAGCTAGAACGTTTCTATTATTTGGCATCGCTTGGTAGGATCCGATTAACACGGAGAGCAGCGGCTGGAATATGCGGTCTGTCCTGCCGTGCGAACGATGTCACTCACTTAAGAGGGACCCGCTGCGCGCAACTGAGAGATTACTAGGGAACCACGGTAGATGGAGGGCCAACTGCATATGAGAAAGGGACAGTTGCAGAAACGGAGCAGCGACTAGGGCATCTGCTTGAGCAAACTGATCGCGTCCAGCTTTAACTGCTACAGCTCAGCACTAACGCATTGATCTTGAGAAAGCAAGAGGGTGAGCTGGACGAACTGAGA
>NW_013567830.1:659-1009 GCF_000499745.2 Eimeria mitis
ACGGATTTAGAACCGAACGAATCAAGTTCCTTGAAGGCGAACACGCCGGCTGTACTTTAGAAAGTAGAGTTGCGCGCGTACACGGCTACTGCAAAGAAGTGCCCTCAAGCTCGACGAATGTTACTACGCAAACGTGAATCTGCTTAATGTCACCTTCAAAAGTGAAGGCGAGGCGTGAGTTGTCCAAATCGCGCTCTCTATACGGAAGTTCAACTTTCAAGCGCACTTGCCCACATCGCACTCGAACCACCAAAGCGCAGCAGTCGGTTACTATCTGCACGAATGTAACGCCTCACCAAATTCCTTTTTTCACAAGTTTTTCCACCCAATGCATATGCCGATAAATGAAG
>NW_013567831.1:0-124 GCF_000499745.2 Eimeria mitis
ATAAACCTCTCGTCTGAGGCGTTGAGTTCTAAGCAGCTGTTTCTCCATTTATTCTTTTTTTTTTTTTTTTTGAGGGTTTAGGGTTTAGGGTTTATAAACCTCTCGTCTGAGGCGTTGAGTTCTA
>NW_013567831.1:336-709 GCF_000499745.2 Eimeria mitis
GTATAGAAGAAATAAACAAATAGGTAAAAGGAGACAGAAAGAATTCATACGGTAAAAGGAGATAAAATAAATTATATAAAAAGAAAAAAGAAACAAATAAATAAACAAATAAATAATAAATAAATAAATAAATAATAAGTAAATAATAATTAAATAAATAAATGAATAAATAAAAAATAAATAAATAAATAAAAGGAGACAGAAGAAGCAGACAAACAAATGGAGACAAAAGCAGAGAAACAAAAGGAAACAGAAAAAAAAAGAAAAAAACACAAGTACAAAAAAAACAAAACAAACTCAAACCATCAACCTCTACATATATATATATATATATATATATATATATATATATATATATATATATATATATACA
>NW_013567831.1:768-1009 GCF_000499745.2 Eimeria mitis
TATCCTAGGGTTTATGAGGGTTTAGGGTTTAGGGTTTAGGGTTTACGGCGAGTAGCAGGTGCGGCATGTTTCCCTCTAGGGCGATGATGCGAAGCCGCTGCAGCACTTCATCGTTCCCTATAACATCATCGAGGGTTTGGGGTCTATACTTTTCTATCCATATAGAATCCTTGTTGCTGCTGCTGCTGCTGCTGCTGCTGCTGCTGCTGCTGCTGCTGCTGCTGTTGCTGCTGTTGCTGCT
>NW_013567832.1:958-1098 GCF_000499745.2 Eimeria mitis
GCACCAGAACAGCAGCAGCAGGATCAGCATCAGCTGCTGCTGCTGCTGCTGCTGCTGCTGTTGCTGCTGTTGCTGCTGCTGCTGCTGCTCTTACCTTTTGCGCTGCCTGTTGCCCTGCGCCCACTGCCGCCGCGATGTGT
>NW_013567833.1:0-576 GCF_000499745.2 Eimeria mitis
TTTTTATTTAAAAAAAAAAAAAAAATAAATTTTGCTCTGTCTTTGGCTGTCTTTGATTGTCTTTCTTTTTCTTCTTATACTTTGCTTTGTCTTTTTTTATTTAAAAAATAAAAAATTTTATGTAATATGTACAAAGATTATCATTAACAATAAACATATATTTAATTATATTAATTATACTAAATTTATTTATTTTATTTTACTTTATTCTATTTCTTTTGTTTTATTTTATTTATTCTTATTTATTCCATCTTATTTTATTTATTTTATTTTATTTAGTTTATTTATTTTATTTATTTTATTTTATTTATTTATTTATTTTATTTAATTTATTTAAAATACCCCAAAGCGAGAGAAGAACTCCGCAGTGTGTGGGCCCCGACGGAATGCCAAATCTGAGCAGAAAAAAAAAATAAAAAAATAAAAAAAAATAAAAAAAAATAAAAAATAAAATAAATTTAATTTATTTGTTATAAATGAATACATAAATATAAAGTAAATACAAATAAATAAAAGAAACAGAATGAAAAAAGAAGAAATAAATAAGTAGTTAGAGAGAAAACAAAACAACAAATC
>NW_013567833.1:676-1248 GCF_000499745.2 Eimeria mitis
AACAATACACATATATTATATTTAATTATATTAATTAAATTAATTACACTAAATTTATTTATTTTATTTATTTTATTTTATTTATTTTATTTATTTATTTAATTTTATTTAAAATACCCCAAAGCGAGAGAAGAACTCCGCAGTGTGTGGGCCCCGACGGAATGCCAAGTCTGAGCAGAAAAAAAAATAAAAAAATAAAAAAAATAAAAAAATAAAAATAAAATAAAATAAATTTTATTTATTTGTTATAAATGAATACATAAATATAAAATAAATACAAATAAATTAAATAAAAGAAACAGAATGAAAAAAGAAGAAATAAATAAGTAGTTAGAGAGAAAACAAAACAACAAATCAATACATCAACAAAAAAAAACAAAAAAAAATACAAAAAAATAAAAAATAAATAAACGCAATTAAACAAAGAATTAAATAAACAAAGACAACGAAAAATACAACTCTAAGGAGACAAACAAACAAACAAACAAACACAAAAAAAAAGAAAAAAAAAAAAGAAAAAAAATATTAATTTATTTTTTATTAACCTACCTATTCTATGGCCGCTGCCACGA
>NW_013567833.1:1348-1850 GCF_000499745.2 Eimeria mitis
GCAAAATAAAAACAACCATCTCCATGCTGCTGCTGCTGCTGCTGTTGTTGCTGCTGCTGTTGCTGCTGCTGCTGCTGGAGCGGCTGCAGCTGCTTGTTCCACAGAAAAGGAGACAGAAAAAGAGACAGAAAAATAGACAGAAAGAGAGACAGAAAGAGAGACAGAAGATGAGAGACAAGCGGAGACAAAGAAGGAGACAGGAAAGAGAGGGGGAGACAGAAAGGCAGAGAAAGAAAGAATAAAAAGAGAAAGAAAAGAAGAAACAAAAGGAGACAGAAGAGAAAGAAGAGACAAAAGAAGACAAAAGGAGACAAAAGAAGAGACAAAAAGAAGATACAAAAGCAGATAAAAGGAGACAACAGGTGACTAAAGGAGACAAAAGGAGACAGAAAGAGACAAAAAAAGAGACAAAAGAAAACAAAAAAAGGAGACAAAAGGAGACAAAAGGAGACAAAAGGAGACAAAAGGAGACAGGAGATAGAGTGCTTACCACATTGACGAA
>NW_013567833.1:1950-2227 GCF_000499745.2 Eimeria mitis
TAAAAAGAGACAGAAAAAGAGACAAAAGAAAACAAAAAAAGGAGACAAAAGGAGACAAAAGGAGACAAAAGGAGACAGGAGATAGAGTGCTTACCACATTGACGAAGAGAGCCAAACCAGTAGAGTCCTCCACAAGCTGAACACAAAAAAATAAATAAAAATAAAAATAAAAATAAAAAAAATAAAATAAATTAAAATAAAATAAATTAAAATAAATAATATAAAAATAAATAAAATAAATAAAGGTAGATTATTCATTTGAGGGAGATAAAATAAA
>NW_013567833.1:2327-2748 GCF_000499745.2 Eimeria mitis
ATAAATAAAAATAAAAATAAAAAAAATAAAATAAATTAAAATAAATTAAATAAAATAAATAATATAAAAATAAATAAAATAAATAAAGGTAGATTATTCATTTGAGGGAGATAAAATAAATTAAATAGAGGAGAAAGAATGAAAGGAGACAGAAAAGGAGACAAAAGAAGAGACAGAAGAAGAGCCAAAAGGAGAAAAAAGGAGACAGAAAAGGAGACAAAAAAAGGAGACAAAAAGGAGACAGAAAAGGAAACAAAAAGGAGACAAACATGAAGCAAGACAAGAAGGAGACAAAAAAAAAGAAAACACAAAAGAAGATAAAAACCGAAAAAAAAAAAGAAAAAAAAAGGAAGACCCAAACGATGACAAAAAGAACCAAAAAAAAAAAAAAAAAAAAAAAAAAAAAAAAAAAAAAAAAAAA
>NW_013567833.1:2848-4233 GCF_000499745.2 Eimeria mitis
GGGTGTATGTACGTACCTGTGCGTTGAGGTGTTGAAAGATGCTGGCGGTGACGGTATTTTTTTTGGATAAATAAAAGTTCACATCCAGCAACTTAGATATGTCTTTTTCTTTTGGAGATAACTGAATACATAAATATATAAAGAAATAAATATATAAATATATAAATAAATATATAAATAAATAAATATATAAATATGTTTGTTTGTTTGTTTGTTTGTTTGTTTGTTTGTTTATATACTATGTATTTTGTTTTAGTTGATTTAACTCGTTATATGTCTTTTTCTTTTGGAGACAACTAAAATACACAAAAATAAATAAATATAAAAAAATAAATATAAATAAATACATACATACACAGATAAATATAAGCAAACAAATAAATATAAATAAATAAATAAACAAACAAGCTATTTATTAAAATAAAAAAATATTTTCAAAAAAAAGAAAAAGAGAAAGAAAAGCACCAACCCGCCTGCGTGCCCCCCAAACCCAAAAACCCCAAAAAACCCAAAAAACCAAGGAAACAAAAAAAACAAAAAAAACAGAAAAAAAAAGAACAACAAGAATAACAAAAAGCAAAAATAAATACCTGTTCAGGGGGATAGGGAAAGTCTGGTGTTTGAAAGAAGTAAGTACGAAGCCAAAAAAAACCAAAAAAACAAAAAACAAAAAAAAAACAAAAAAAAACAAAAAACAAAAAACAAAAAAAACAAAAAAACAAAAAAAACAAAAACAAAAAAAACAAAAAGAAAATACAGATAAATACCTGTTCAGGGGGATAGGGAAAGTCTGGTGTTTGAAAGAAGTACGAAGTCAAAAAAAGCAAAAAAAACAAAAAAAAACAAAAAACAAAAAAAAACAAAGAACAACAAGAAAAACAAAAAGAAAAAAAATAAAAAACAAAAAATAAAGAACAAGAAGAATAAAATAAAAGTAAATACCTGTTCAGGGGGATAGGGAAAGTCTGGTGTTTGAAAGAAGTAAGTACGAAGACGTTCAAAGTTAGCATCAATACCGAAGACGGAGCCAGTACTTCTATAGCATTGCATGCGCATTTGTATTTTATGTGGTTGTGCATCCATATTAAGGAATTGTATTTCTAGTTTTCTTTCTGTATTATAATTTTGTTGAGCTCTTCTTGCTGTGAGTGAAGCTTTTGATAGAGCAAAGATTTCTCCTGTTTTTTCATCTATTTGTTGAATTTCAGGAAAATATTCAGTTCCTGATACTGCATGCAAAGCCCTTGCTGCTATCACTGCTTGTAAGTTATCAGCAATAGATAGAGGGTTTGCTGTGCGAAAATAAAATTCATTAAGTCCTAAATAATTATAATATTCATATAAATGTTTATCTACTGTTATATCTTTAAATAAATCACGAGATT
>NW_013567833.1:4333-6987 GCF_000499745.2 Eimeria mitis
GCTGAATACATAAATATATAAATATATAAATAAATAAATATATAAATAAATAAATATATAAATAAATAAATAAATATATTTATTTGTTTATTTGTTTATTTGTTTATTTTTTATTTAGTTAATAATTGTTTTAGTTAAGGAGGGATGGAATTAACGCGTTATATGTCTTATTCTTTTGGAGACAACTGAATACATAAATATAAAAATATATAAATATATAAATATATAAATATATAAATATGTTTGTTTGTTTGTTTGTTTGTTTGTTTGTTTGTTTATTTGTAGTTGTATAAACTATGTATTTTGTTTTAGTTGATTTAACTCGTTATATGTCTTTTTCTTTTGGAGACAACTAAAATACACACAAATAAATAAATATAAAAAAATAAATATATATAAATACATACACAGATAAATATAAGCAAACAAATAAATATAAATAAATAAATAAATAAATAAACTATTTATTAAAATAAACAAATATTTTCAAACAAAAAGAAAGAGAGAAAGAAAAGCACCAGGCCGCCAGCGTGCCCCCCCAAACCCAAAAACCCCAAAAAACCCAAAAAACCAAAAAAACAGAAAAAAAAAAAACAAAAAAAACAAAACAAAAAAAAACAAAAAACAAAAAAAACAAAAAAAACAAAAAAAACCAAAAACAAAAACAAAATAAAAAACAAAAAAAAAACAAAAACAGAAAGGAAATAGAAGTAAATACCTGTTCAGGGGGATAGGGAAAGTCTGGTGTTTGAAAGAAATAAGTACGAAGCCAAAAAAAACCAAAAAAACAAAAAACAAAAAAAAACAAAAAAAAAAACAAAAACAAAAAAATAAAGAAAAAGAAGAATAAAAAAAGATAAATACCTGTTCAGGGGGATAAGGAAAGTCTGGTGTTTGAAAGAAGTAAGTACGAAGACGTTCAAAGTTAGCATCAATACCGAAGACCGAGCCAGTACTTCTATAGCATTGCATACGCATTTGTATTTTATGTGGTTGTGCATCCATATTAAGGAACTGTATTTCTAGTTTTCTTTCTGTATTATAATTTTGTTGAGCTCTTCTTGCTGTGAGTGATGCTTTTGATAGAGCGAAGATTTCTCCTGTTTTTTCATCTATTTGTTGTATTTCAGGAAAATATTCAGTTCCAGATACTGCATGCAAAGCTCTTGCTGCTATCACTGCTTGTAAGTTATCTGCAATAGATAGAGGGTTTGCTGTGCGAAAATAAAATTCATTGAGTCCTAAATAATTATAATATTCATATAAATGTTTATCTACTGTTATATCTTTAAATAAATCACGAGATTTTAATAATCTTTGGACTTCCTCAAATTGCCATCTATACTTCTCACTCATCTTTATTCCTTCTCCTGTTGCTGCTCCTGCTGCTGCTGCTGCTGCTCCTGCTGCTGCTGCTGCTGTTGCTGTTGTTGTTGCTGCTGATGATGGGGATGTTGATGATAGGCCTCCTGTTCCTGCTGCTGATGAACCGTATAATCCTGTTGCTGCTGCTGTTCCTGCTGCTGCTGCTGCTGCTGCTGCTGCTGCTGCTTCTGGGTCTGCACCAAATAAAGTACTATCACCTAAAGAACCAACAGCACGAGGAGGAGAACACTCAAAAGATGTATTGCGCGGTATACGCAGAGGCTCGCCGTCGAAACAAGTAAACAAAGAACCACATCTTTCCTTTAAAAATCCTACACTGTTGTTGTTGTTGTTGCTGCTGCTTGGACTGTTGCTGCTGCTGTTGCTGTTGCTGTTGCTTGTGCTGCTGCTGCTGTTGCTGCTGCTGCTACCGCTGCAGCCACCCATGCATCCCTCCTTCTTCTTTGGATTCTCTTCTTTCTCCGGCATTTTCAAGAAAAAAGAAATACAAACAAATGATACACCAACCACAGGAATAGATAGTACAGACAGAAACAAGAAAAGAATAGATTCAGATAGAGAGAGAGATCCGCTTACGTACACCTCAGCAGCAACAACGAGAAAGCAAACAAACCTCTCTCAACTATTTCACCCTCAAAATATATAAATTCAACTTTTTTTGCAAAGATCACACCAAGAACATGAACGAAATATTCAAGTTCCGATCAGAAACCCCACGCACAGCCGCCACGGTATCGGGGGGAAATACGCGAAAGCTGAGATATTTTCAGTTGCTTTTGCCTTTTAAAAGGATAAATATTCATAAAAAAAGATATTTAAACACAAGTTTACTCTTTTTTTTTCGTGAAAACGAAACGTTTCAGGTGCTGCGGCCGGTAACCACCGCGGGGCCCTATGGCGCTCAGGTGTACATACACCGCGCGAGTGGGGGGGCAGCGCGGGATTCAAGTTTTCGTGCAGAATTCGTAATTTATTTTCATGAGTTTTGTTTTTTTTTCATGTTTTTGAAAAAAGAAATGTTTTGTTTTATATAAAACGCAAAAAAATTCAGGTGTACGTACACCCCGCTACAGATTACTCAGCCTCTCCCTCAGCGGCCGACGCGCGGTGCTGATCGATTCGTCTTTTTTCTTTTCTATAACAAAAAATATTTAAATTAAAATTAATAAACTCAAAAACTTTATTAAATTAAATTAAATTAAATTAAATTCAGTGTTTAGACGCATATTTTTATCTGCTTTATACAAACAAAAGCAACAAAAAAAAAA
>NW_013567833.1:7087-7256 GCF_000499745.2 Eimeria mitis
GGAGATATTTTCAGTTGCTTTTGCCTTTTAAAAGGAAAAATATTCATAAAAAAAGATATTTAAACACAAGTTTACTCTTTTTTTTTCGTGAATACGATGCGTTTCAGGTGCTGCGGCCGGTAACCACCGCGGGGCCCTATGGCGCTCAGGTGTACATACACCGCGCGAG
>NW_013567833.1:7356-7718 GCF_000499745.2 Eimeria mitis
CACAGGCGGGCTGCTGCACACCGATACAGTGTATATCTATCCTCTATAGACAGAGAATCCTCATTAAAAAGAGTTAAATATTAAATTAAAAATATTTAAAATTTATTTATTTTTTAATATTTTGAATATATTGAAATATATTAACAGTTATAAAACATAATTCCTCGTTTTTCTCTGTCGGTGCGTTGCTGCTCAGTTTTTCTTTTTTTGTTTTTCTTTGCTTTCTTTACACCTAAACTAAAACAAATTATTTTTTAAATTATTTTATTTATTTTTTTTATTTAAATAAATTATTTGAATCCCTTTATAGTGTATAAGCACCACAAAACAAAACTATTTCATTTCGGTATACTCTTGCTGCT
>NW_013567833.1:7818-8378 GCF_000499745.2 Eimeria mitis
TTTTTTTCTTTTTTTTGTTTTTCTTTGCTTTCTTTACACCTAAACAAAAACAAATTATTTTTTAAATTATTTTATTTCTTTTTTTTATATAAATAAATCATTTGAATCCCTTTATAGTGTATAAGCACCACAAAACAAAACTATTTCATTTCGGTATACTCTTGCTGCTATTCTTTTATTTTTTATTTTTTTTTATTTTGTAATCTCTTTGTTTTTTGTTTCTATTGTCTCGTTTTATAATATTATATATTTTATATTCGTTTTGTTTTATTTTTTTTTTTGTTTTTCTGTTTTCTCTGCTTTCTTTCTCTCCTCTATGTCGTTGTTTCTCTCTTGCTTTTATTTATATTTATTGTGTTTGTTCTGTGTTCTTTCTTTTTCTGTTTTTATGTAATTCTTTTTTTTTTCTTTTTAATTTTTTTTTCTGTTTTTCTTTTGTTTCTTTAACCCGTCTGTTTTTGTTTTTTTTTCTGTCTCTTCTTCTGCTTTGTCTCGGTCTCTCGTTTTGTCTCTTTCTGTTTTTTTTTTTTTTTTTTTTTTTTTTTTTTTTTTTTTTTTTT
>NW_013567833.1:8478-8645 GCF_000499745.2 Eimeria mitis
TATATTCGTTTTGTTTTATTTTTGTTTTGTTTTTCTGTTTTCTTTGCTTTCTTTCTCTCCTCTATGTTGTTGCTTTCTATAGTTGTTTATATTTATTGTGTTTGTTCTGTGTTCTTTCCTTTTCTGTTTTTATGTAATTCTTTTTTTTTTTTTTTTATTTTTTTTTT
>NW_013567833.1:8774-9009 GCF_000499745.2 Eimeria mitis
TTCTATTTCATTCTACTTTCTCTGTCTCTGTCTCTTTATCTGTATTCTATCTATCTCGTTTCCTCTTTGTGTATTTCAAGTCTATTAAATATATAACATTTCCTTTTCTGTATATATAACTAATATATATTTATATTTTATTTTATTCTCTTTTTATTTATTTAATTATTATATTATCTACAACTTGCAAAACAAACAAAAGAACAAACACTCTCTTCTGGGGCTGTTCTCGGGT
>NW_013567833.1:9142-9693 GCF_000499745.2 Eimeria mitis
GCATACATAGATGCATGCATACTTATATAGATGTATGCATGCATGCATACTTATATAGATGCATGCATGCATGCATGCATGCATATATAGACACATGCATGCATGCATACTTATATAGATGCATGCATGCATACATAGATGCATGCATGCATGCATGCGTGTACTCAGGTGTATGCAAATTCATCACCTGGTAATGTAAGCAACACAGTTGGGGTGTATACGCAGCTCAAAGAAAAAGCAGCAGTGTACATACACCTGAACAAAGGGAACGTGAATAGAGCTGAATATAAAAGGTGTATATACACCTGAATACAGGTGGATAGATGCTGAGGTGTACATACACCTCAATGCAGTGTCTATACACCTCAGGGGGTTTAACTTTATTCCAATTCTGCTGGGGCCGGCATTTCAATTTCGTTTTCTCTTGGTGTTAATTGCTGCTCAGAAAAAAAAATAAAAAAAAAATAAAATAAAATTAAAAAATTAAAAAAAAATTAAAAAAGCATATAGAACCGTTTCAGGTGTATGTACACCTCAAATAAACCAACCAA
>NW_013567833.1:9793-11311 GCF_000499745.2 Eimeria mitis
ACATAGATGCATGCATACTTATATAGATGTATGCATGCATGCTTACTTATGTAGATGCATGCATGCATGCATGCATATATAGACACATGCATGCATGCATACTTATATAGATGCATGCATGCATACATAGATGCATGCATGCATGCATGCGTGTACTCAGGTGTATGCAAATTCATCACCTGGTAATGTAAGCAACACAGTTGGGGTGTATACGCAGCTCAAAGAAAAAGCAGCAGTGTACATACACCTGAACAAAGGGAACGTGAATAGAGCTGAATATAAAAGGTGTATATACACCTGAATACAGGTGGATAGATGCTGAGGTGTACATACACCTCAATGCAGTGTCTATACACCTCAGGGGGTTTAACTTTATTCCAATTCTGCTGGGGCCGGCATTTCAATTTCATTTTCTCTTGGTGTTAATTGCTGCTCAGAAAAAAAAATAAAAAAAAAATAAAATAAAATTAAACAATTAAAAAAAAATTAAAAAAGCATATAGAACCGTTTCAGGTGTATGTACACCTCAAATAAACCAACCAAATACACAAACGACACAACGAAATAAATAAACTAACTAGTAAACAAATAAATAAATTAAATAAATAAATAAATAAATAAATAAAATAAAGAAATAAACAAATTAAATAAATAAGTAAATAAATTAAATAGATAAAATAAATAAATTAAATAAAATAAATAAATAAATAAATAAATAAATAAATAAATAAATCCTTTGGTCTCACCTCCAGCACTTTGAAAGTTTTCGGCGGACAGAAATCCCAGCAAAGCTACAAAACAAACAAAAAACAAAAACATTAAAATAAAAAAATAAATAATAAAAAAAAATAAAATAAAAAGAAATAAAAAAAATCAAAAAGATAATAAAACTCCTTGAAATCAGAGTATACACTCCATGTACATACACCACAACTTATTTCTTTTTTTCTTTTTTTTGCTTTTTCTGAATTTTCATTTGTTTTCATCTAACACTAATTCCACACAAATCCACTACAGCAGCAGCAAGAGCAGCAGCAGCAACAGCAGCAGCAACAGCAGCAGCAGCAGCAGCAGCAACAGCAGCACAAGCAGCAGCAACAGCAGCAGCACAAGCAGCAGCAACAGCATCGGAGAAAAACCAAAAACGAAACGCAGACGTAAACCATCTCCCTAAACAAAAAAAAAAGTAAAACTAAATAAAAACAACAAAAAACCTAAATAAAAAACAAAACTAAACTAAAATAAAATAAAATAAAATAAAATAAAATAAATACTTACTGCAGCAAGAACAGCAAAATCCGCAAGATTATCAAACAAAACAAAAATCCATTCATCCCAAGAAAGCAGCTGCTCGTAAATAGGAGACAAAAATGTAACTTTAAAAAATACAGAAAATACAGGCTTCAATAAAAAACCAAAAAAATATAAACGGAAACGCCTGCATACACACACATATTTATTTATATATATATGTATATATATATATATATATATATATATATATATATATATATATAT
>NW_013567833.1:11358-11839 GCF_000499745.2 Eimeria mitis
TAGATATATGTATATATATATATATATCTATTTTAGTTGTTTTTTTGTTTATTTATTTATTTATTTTATTTATTTTGTTTATTTTGTTTATTTATTATATCGTTGTACTATACATATACAGATATTCTATGCTGGTGTTTAGTTAGGGTATTGAGAAATAAAAAATAAATAAACAAAAAAAATAAAATAAAAAACAAATAAAATAAAAAACAAATAAATAAAAGATATAAATAAATAAAAAATAATCTGTTTGTAAAAAAAACGCAAAAAATAAATATATAAAATAAAATAGATAATTAAATAAAATAAAACAAAAAAAATAATCAACTAAAACAAAATAAATGACTAAATAAGACAAAATAAAAGGCGAAACTAAACAAAACAAATAATTAAACAAAACAAAACAAAAATAAAAAAAAAAACAATAATTAAACAGAAGATAAAAATAATAAAACAAAACAAGACAAAATAGATGAAATAA
>NW_013567833.1:11939-12956 GCF_000499745.2 Eimeria mitis
ACAATAATTAAACAGAAGATAAAAATAATAAAACAAAACAAGACAAAATAGATGAAATAAATAAATAAAATAAAACAAATAAAATAAAATAAAACAAATAAAATGAAACAAACAAAATAAAATAAAACAAACAAAATAAAATAAAACAAACAAAACAAAAAAAACAAAATAAATAAAATAAAATAAAATAAATAAACCCTCACTGGTAAGCTGCAAGTTTTGGGTAGAATTCGCCTACAGCCGAAGACAAATTCGAGTCAGCTATTTGGTTCTGTTTATAAAAAAAAAAACAAAAAAATAAAAAAATAAAAAAATAAAAAAATAAAATAAATAAAATAAATAAAATATAATAAATAGAATATAATAAGGTAATTTAAATTAACTAGAAACAGGCAGGAACGGCAGCGAAAAGAAACAAAAAAAAATAAAATAAAAACAAATTAAAATAAAAATAAAACAAGCAGAGATTGATACATACAACAGATCAAAAAACAATAAGAAAACAAAAACAAAAATAAAAAAAAACAAATGGACGCACGAAAAAAGAGAAAGACAAACAAAGAAACAAACAAAAACAAAGAAAAAAAAAATAAACAAACAATAATAAAGAATAAGTTAAATAAAAAAGTAAAAGAAAATAGCACAAAAACAGGAAGACGAGAAACAAATAAACAAAAAAACCAAAAAAAAAAGAAAGAAAAAACAAAGAAACACACAAATAAACAAATAAACTAACAAAAAAATAATTAAATAAATAAATAAACAAATAAACAAATAAACAAATAAACAGACAAATAAATAAATAAATATATCATATAAATAAATGAACAAAAAAACAAACAAGCAAACAAATAAATAATAAATAAATAAATAAATAAATGAATTAGATAAATAAATAAATAAAATAAATAAACAAATAAATAAACAAATAAATAAATAAATAAATAAAATAGATTACATGGAGCATAACGATATTTGAGTGTACGGCTATCAACACCCGCACATAACCGGCAGCGT
>NW_013567833.1:13099-13556 GCF_000499745.2 Eimeria mitis
GACGAAAAAAAAAAAGAAGATAAAACTTCAGGTGTATAGGTATCAGGGTTTAGGGTTTAGATATCTGGTTTTAGGGTTTAGATATGAGGGTTTAGGGTTTAGGGTTTAGGGTTTGCCTGAAAGCCCCCCAGCAGGACTTCAAAAACCCCCAGATAGAGAGAGATGACCTTAGAGATTATGTATTAGGGTTTACTCTTTATATATGAGGGTTTAGAGTTTAGCTATCAGGGTTTAGATATGAGGGTTTAGGGTTTAGGGTTTAGGGTTTAGGGTTTAGGGTTTGCCTGAAAGCCCCCCAGCAGGACTTCAAAAACCCCCAGATAGAGAGAGATGACCTTAGAGATTATGTATTAGGGTTTACTCTTTATATATGAGGGTTTAGAGTTTAGGGTTTAGATATGAGGGTTTAGGGTTTAGGGTTTAGGGTTTAGGGTTTAGGGTTTGCCTGAAAGCCCCC
>NW_013567834.1:0-129 GCF_000499745.2 Eimeria mitis
CCTTCTCGTGGCTGCTAAAGGACTTACACTCGCAGCTGGTGTCTTTGCTGCTGGAGTTTAAAAAAAAAACATTCCTTTTGTTGCTGCTGTTGATATATTGCTGCAGCTGTTTCATTTACTGTGTCAGCT
>NW_013567834.1:229-498 GCF_000499745.2 Eimeria mitis
CCTGCTGCTGCTGCTGCTGCTGCACCTGCTGCTGCTGCACCTGCTGCTGCTGCTGCTGCTGCTGCTGCTGCTATTCCTTTTGTTGCTGCTGTTGATATATTGCTGCAGCTGTTTCATTTACTGTGTCAGCTGTCTTTGTTTGTAAATATATCTGTTGCTGCTCTTTCTGCTGCTGCTGCTGCTGCTCTTTCTCCTGCTCCTGCTGCTGCTGCTGCTGCTGCTGCTGCTGCTCTTTCTGCTGCTGCTGCTGCTGCTGCTGCTGCTGCTGC
>NW_013567834.1:741-1097 GCF_000499745.2 Eimeria mitis
ACTGGGAGCGGGATCGGGATCGTGTTTTGTCTTCGCCACCCCACACGCTCTCCTTATACGAAGCTCAGCGCATGCAGCACAGGAGACAGTGGGGCTGCTGCAGCAGCAGCAGCAGCAGAAGACAAGGGCTTTTATGAATGTTAATGCCATCACCAGCAGCAGCAGCAGCAGCAGCAGCAGCAGCAGCAGCAGCAGCAGCAGCAGCAGGATCAATAAGGAAACTGCTGCGAAAACAGATGTCTTTGCTGCTGGGCCATTTCATCCCTGGCTTAAGCCTGATGATAGGTGCTGCTGCTGCTGCTGCTGCTGCTGCTGCTGCTGCTGCTGCTGCTGTTGCTGCTGCTGCTGCTGCTGCT
>NW_013567835.1:0-597 GCF_000499745.2 Eimeria mitis
TTTTTTTTTTTTTTTTTTTTTTTTTTTTGGTTTGTTTTGTTGGTTTTGGTGTTATACACTAGGAATAAAAACAGAAATATATATAAATAAAACTAAATATAAACTTATAAACTTATAAACTTATAAATAAATAAATAAATAAATAAATATAAGTGTGTTTATAAACTGCAGCTTTGGTATAAGAACTCCTTTATCTAGAGGAGACGGCAAATGTAGCATCCCCCCCCAATAAAAAAAAAACCAAAAAAAACTAAAAAAACAAAAAAACAAAAAACAAAATAAAGAAACAAACAAACTAAACAACAAAATAAATAAACAAACAAACTAAACAAATAAATAAATAAATATATTTGTGTTTATATATACTGCAGCTTTGGTATAAGAACTCCTTTATCTAGAGGAGAAGGAAAGAGTAGCAGCACCCCTACTAAAAAAAAAAACCAAAAAAACTAAAAAAACAAAAAAACAAAAAACAAAACAAACAAACAAACTAACCAAATAAATAAATAAATAAATATATTTGTGTTTATATATGTTGCAGCTTTGGTATAAGAACTCCTTTATCTAGAGGAGAAGGAAAGGGTAGCAGCAGCACAC
>NW_013567836.1:623-766 GCF_000499745.2 Eimeria mitis
AATGCTGCTGCTGCTAGTGCTACCACTACTACTACTGTTCCTGTCGCCGCTACCGCTGCTGCTACGGCTCTTGCTGCTGCTGCTGCTGCTGTTGCTGCTGGTGCTGCTACTCCGCTTACCGGTTGCTACCTGCTGCAGTTGGG
>NW_013567836.1:866-1277 GCF_000499745.2 Eimeria mitis
CTGCTGCTGTTGCTGCTGCTGCTGCTTACCGGACAAACTGCTGCAGCACCGCAACGCCGCGGCCTTCATAGTTTGTCTGCAGCTGCAGCTGCACAAAGGGAGCGCTCCGAAGCCACCTGCACCGCAGCAGCAGCAGCAGCAGCAGCAGCAACAGCAGCAGCAGCAGCAGCAGCAGCAGTAACAGCAGCAGCAAACAAGGATGCAGCAGCAGGAAAAGCAGCAACAACTGCTCAGACAAACGAGCTGCAGCAGAACCAACTAAAAGCAGCACAAAAACTATTGGCTGATGCTGTTGCTGCTGCTGCTGCTATTGCTGCTGTTGCTGCTGCTGCTGTTGCTACTGCTGCTGCTGCTGCTGTTGCTGCTGGTGCTGCTACTCCGCTTACCGGTTGCTACCTGCTGCAGTTGGGT
>NW_013567837.1:0-416 GCF_000499745.2 Eimeria mitis
TTGCTCTTGCTGCTGCTGTTGCTGCTGTTGCTGCTGTTGCTGCTGTTGCCGTTGCTGCCGCTGCTGCTCGGGCTGGGGCCCACCAGTGGGACTTGCTGCTGCTGCTGCTGTTGCTGCTGCCGCTGCAACCGCTGCTGCTGGGGTTGTTGCTGCTACTGATGACGAAAACATTGAAAGCAAAGTCAACAGAAAGACACTTCGTCAGATGCCCGTTATGGCGTGCAGCGGGAGCAGCAGCAGCAGCAGCAGCAGCTGCTGCTGCTGCTGCTGCTGCTGCTCTTGCAAGAGTCATCATCAAGAGGAGAAGCAGCAACAGCGCAGCAGCAGCAACGAGCGTTGCTGCTTTGCTGCTGAGGCTGTGAAGGTCCCGAGTACCTACCCAGCGGAGGGTAGACAGACAATCAAGGCTGCTGGCT
>NW_013567837.1:516-1095 GCF_000499745.2 Eimeria mitis
AGACAACGATGACGCAGCCGCAACCGACTCGAGCAGCAGCAGCAGCAGCAGCAGCAGCAGCAACAGCAGCAGCAGCTGCTGCTGCAACTGTAGTGAGTAGATCAAATTCCTACGTTGTTTCTGTCTTTTTATGAAGAGTCAAAGAAGAAAACAGAAGAAGAAAAACTGCGGTGATGCGGATGCATTGTTGCTGCTGCTGCTGCTGCTGCTGCTGCTGCTGCTCGGGCTGGGGCCCACCAGTGGGACTTGCTGCTGCTGCTGCTGCTGCTGCTGCTGCAACCGCTGCTGCTGGGGTTGTTGCTGCTGCTGATGACGAAAACATTGAAAGCAAACTCAACAGAAAGACACTTCGTCAGATGCCCTTTATGGCGTGCAGCGGGAGCAGCAGCTTCGCCTGCTGCTGCAGCTGCTGCTGTTGCTGCTGCTGCTGTTGCTGCTGCTCTTGCAAGAGTCATCATCAAGAGGAGAAGCAGCAACAGCGCAGCAGCAGCAACAGGCGTTGCTGCTTAGCTGCTGAGGCTGTGAAGGTCCCGAGTACCTACCCAGCGGAGGGTAGACAGACAATCAAGGCTGCTGGCT
>NW_013567838.1:0-590 GCF_000499745.2 Eimeria mitis
GAGCTGACAGTTGATGGTTTAGAGTGTAGATTTAAGGCATAAACATCAATGCTCAACTTTCTCGTTTAGGATTTGTGCTGTAGGATGGAAGGGGCCACTTTGTTCTGCGGCAGCTGTGCACCATGAGGAATCCTTGCGAGGTGTACACACACATGGCAAAGCAGATTGAGCGTCACTGTGCAACAGCAGCAGCTGCCGCGCAAAGTCCAGCAGCAGATAAGACCTCTGCTGAAGTCTCAGAGGCGCAGCGGTCTCGGTCAGAAGCACCACCACCAGCAAAGCTCGCAGCCGCAACAGCCTCAACGGCAGTAGCAGGACAAAAGAGCCCAATATGTGGAAAAGATGTGCCACAAGATGGGCCGGCCGGATCTCCAGGCGATACCGCTGAACAGACGCTGCAGTTTCTGCATCAGATCGTTCAGGCCCTCAGTATCGATCTCTTGAGTGCCAAGGTAGGCCCCATTCCGCTCACGGCTCCACGGTGACCCTTCATATCCCTACACGTGTTTGGTCCCTGTCAGTCTATGAGCTACTGTCTCCTTCAACTGCCAGGAGAGCTGCCTGTCCTGGGAGTTTAGGGTTTAGGGTTT
>NW_013567838.1:613-1005 GCF_000499745.2 Eimeria mitis
GTCTGCTTGTGACCCCACTCAGGAAATGGAGGCCATTCGCCAGGAGATACGCAAAGGTAGGTGCAGCTGCCACAGGAGCTGCAGCAGTAGCAGTAGCCACTGCAGCAAGAATTACGACAGGAGCTCCAACAAAGGCGTGTAGCAGCAGCAACGTAAACAAACGGTTCTGATTTGTTGGATGGAGTGCTTCTTGTCTGAAGTAGCAGCCACTGATTGGCACATTAGACGGCAACCAGGAGAGTTTAGGGTTTACGGTTTAGGCTTTGCGGCTCAGTGCCGTGGCAGCGGTGCGTTTTGTCGTTGCCTGTCGCGCAGATGACAACAAGATGTTTGAAACTTTACTGCCTACCTGGTAAGCCCTGTGAAAGCAGCAACAGCAGGACCAGCGGTAG
>NW_013567839.1:0-583 GCF_000499745.2 Eimeria mitis
AACCGGTACGTCCAGACTGCTCTTTAGCATGAGTATGGGGGCACGGAAAAAAGTGGCGCTTGGAACTAACATTTGCCTCATGTATCAGGCAGCGGCGAACGAAAAGTGGATATCAACAAACGTAAGTGCTAGGATATTAAGTATGCGGTTTGCCAATTCTCACTGCACAGAGCAGCGTGCACCCTCACATGCCCAAACGTTGCCTCACGGCACTGATAAGTACCTTACTCCACATCATGTTGCACGCAGGTAGGCGCACTTTAGATTGCTAAACCGTAGATATCGTAAGACGTAGGCACTTCAAAATACCCACAAATTGCAAACCAATTCGACCACAGTTTCCCACTTCACTAGGCGCCTTCTTCTTCCAAACTAACGCACATTCTTCAGCAAACCGAGTCCAACTGTCACCGCAAAACATCAACACAACAAAATGCCTTACATATAATCGGCGTATCGAGTTGGCTTGCCGTTGCACACGCCAGCGAACAGCAACCCAATCAATTACTTACTAAGCCCAATCAAGTACGGATTCCTTCCTCGCCCACTGCCTTTGCCATTCCGGAATCCTGAGTGGCACGGT
>NW_013567839.1:683-1095 GCF_000499745.2 Eimeria mitis
ACGACATAATAGCAATATTCCTCCACAGGACGCCTGGTTCCCTTCTCCGGGCATTCGAGCAACCGCGCATGAGACAAAGCTGGTGTGCAGACACTCTGCATACCAGTGCTCTAGCCGACCTAATGATTGCCTTGAAACGCTAGATCTGCCTACACTTCGCATCCAGCACCTAACGCAGCGGCAGTACAGGAGTCGCATATGATTCCACGCAGTCAGCCTAGACAGCTCAGCACACAGCTGACAGCATCTTGTCTGCCAGGGACGTTCAGAACAAACCAGTACAAAAGTAACATGTTTGCACGCCGCTACCGGTGGAAAAACGCAATATCGCAATGCTGTATGATGAAATGCATAATGGAGGGTGAAAACTACCGCGAATGTGGTGGGGTGAATCAATGTGATGCGGCCGCCC
>NW_013567841.1:0-1565 GCF_000499745.2 Eimeria mitis
ATATATATATATATATATATATATATATATATATATATATATATACATTTGTTTATATTTATATTTATATGAATATAAACATATGTGCATTCATGTACATACAAAAATAATTATAAAGCTGAAAGGAAAAAGGGGTGGTTTAGCCAGAACCCTAAACCCTAAACCCTAAACCCCAAACCCCGAACCCCAAACCCTAAACCCTAAACCCTTTTTTTTTTGGAATTAAGAAGATGAAAAAATAAAGCGAAGAAAGGTCGTCTAACCAATCACAAAAAAGAAAAAAAAACAACAGCAACATATGCTGCCACAACAAACCCTAAACCCTAAACCCTAAACCCTAAACCCTAAACCCTCAGGGGGATTATTACCGAAGCGGTTATTTCCTTTCCCAGCGATTTCTGCAAAAGACAAAAAAACAACAAATTAAATCAATTTAAATTTATTTAATATTTTAAAACTATATTTATTTTATTTATTTTTATTTATTTTTATTTATTTTTACTTATTTTTATTTTTTTCTTTATTTATACAGATACATCTTCTTCTCCTTCTGTATAAACCCCCCCAAGAAATACGTTCAAACGATCCAATTAGGGTTTAGGGTTTAGGGTTTAGGGTTTACACAGAGCTAGACATTCAAGCGCATTAGAAACACACTACTAGCTAGGGTTTAGGGTTTAGGGTTTAGGGTTTGCTTACATCTAGGTGTATAAGAGCGCAGGATACATACTACTAGCTAGGGTTTAGGGTTTAGGGTTTACATTCAACTCAATATTCAAGCCTATTAAAGACACACTACTAACAAGAGCCTAGGGTTTAGGGTTTAGGGTTTAGGGTTTAGGGTTTAGGGTTTGCTTACATCTAGGTGTATAAGAGCGGCGGAGACATACTACAAGCTATGGTTTAGAATTTAGGGTTTACATAGAACTCAATGTTTTTTATTGGGTTTAGGGTTTAGGGTTTAGGGTTTGGGGTTTAGGGTTTAGGGTTTAGGGTTTGCTTACATCTAGGTGTATAAGAGCGGCGGAGACGTAGTGGTTTGTTCTCGCTAATATTTCTTCCATAGTAGTAGTGGCTATATATTCATTTTCCCAGAAATTTATATTCATATATTTGTATATTTCTTCTTTTTCTTTATTTATATTATTATTATTATTATTATTTTTATTTTTATTTTTAAATAAAAAACTAAACGCTCTATATAACAAAGATTGAGCTATCTCTGAACCCTTCTTCTCTCCCCTAGCGAGGGTTTTTATTAGGGTTTCTTTGCTTTCCATTTCTACAGAAAATACAGAACCATGCCGGTGGTAATTCACCAAAGAAACACCTGAATATATACATACAAAAAACTAGGGTTTAGGGTTTAGGGTTTAGGGTTTAGGGGGTTTAGGGTTTGGGAGTTTAAGGGTTTAGGGGGTTAGGGTTTAGGGGTTTAAGGGTTTAGGGGTTCAGGGGTTGGGGTTTAGGGTTTAGGGGTTTAGGGGTTTAGGGGTTGGGGTTTAGGGTTTAGGGTTTAGGGTTTGGGGTTTAGGGTTTGGGGTTTAGGGTTTAGGGTTTGGGGT
>NW_013567841.1:1665-2856 GCF_000499745.2 Eimeria mitis
AGACCTTTTTTTGTAAGCAATTCAAAAACAGATTTTTCTGTTGGATTAGATAAATCTAATTGTAATTCTATTTCTTCTTTATCTATATTTTGGTATTGTGTGTGAGCTGCTGCTTGTAGCTGCAGCAAAGAAACACAATAAAAAATAAAAAAAAAAAAAAACAAAACAAAGGGAAAATAAATAATTTTAGTCGTGTGATACCAATCCATTCATATATATATTTAAATATAAACATAAAAAAAAAGAAATATATAAATACAAGAAGTATAGAGATACACACAAAAAAGAGAGAAAAAGGAAAGATAAAAAGAATTAAATACAGAAAGAAAAAGAGAAAAACAACAAATATATCCTAAAAGGAGTAAAAGGGTTGGAGGAAGATGCTGAGCCAGACCCACTAAACCCTAAACCCCAAACCCTAAACCCTAAACCCTAAACCCTAAACCCTAAACCCTAAACCCTAGACCCTAAACCCTATATTCCTGACCTTGGTGAGTGTTTCAAGGTGTTGTGTTTGTTCTTTTGATGGAGATAAACTTGCAATAGCAGGAAGAATAAATTTAAAGGGAAAAGTAACAAAGGCATAGAAAACAATTTCTGTTCTCGCTATTGAAGACCATGCTAGCATAAGTGGAAATAAATCTAATATTTTTTTTGTATCGGCCTCAAAACTAGCTCCTCTCATCACCGCCATAATAACAAACATTATCTGAAAAAATTCCGGCCCACTGGCGAATACAATAGGAAATTTTTCTATGGTTTCTGTGGGTAATGCAGAAAAACAAGAAAAACGGAAAAAAAAAAAATTAAAAAACCCAATGAATTTTGGATCAAATTAAAGATAATTTAAAAATTAAACGAAATAAATATTAAATATTTTAATTTATTTCTTTATTTTCGCAGAAAACACCAAAAAAATACAATTCATATATAGTACTGCTGAGGTGTATGTACACCTCAGCAGTGACGCAGCAACCGATCAAAAGGAAAGCTGCACGGATTTCATTCATTAAATACCTTTTTCTAAACCTTCAACGGAAATTATTATTCTTTCTACTCTTTTATTTCCTTTAGATCTCTTTCGAATCGCCAAACGGCCTTCAATTTCCTCAGCTTTCCACCCCCCCGCCATGCGGTGCATGTGCCTCAGCACTGCCCCGGCAAACTAAAAAAAAAAAAAAAAAAAAAAAA
>NW_013567841.1:2875-3352 GCF_000499745.2 Eimeria mitis
CAGAGAATAAGAAATGAAACAACACAATACACCCAAATAATCAAAGAAAACAAACAAAATGCTGCAGTTCAGTAGCAGCAGCAGCAACAATAACAACAATAACACTAGCAGCAGCAGCAGCAGCAGCAACCAACGCAGCAGCATCAACGGCAACAGCACCCCAGTAAGACAAACAGCAACAGCAACAGCAGCAACAGCAAACCAAGCAGCAACAGCAGCAGCAACAGCAGCAGCAGCAGCAGCAGCAGCAGCAGCAGGTGTACGAGTCTGGTTGCATCATGTCCTCTTTTTGTAATTAATATTTCTTTAGCAACCGAAATACATTTCGCTAAATAAGTTAAATCTGAAATTTCAATTATTTGTTGTTTTGTGCCGGCCTCGTGAGCTGTATGTACAACAGCGCTTCCTAATGCATTCTATAAACAAAAAACAAAAAAAAAAAAAAAAAAAAAAAAAAAAAAAAAAAAAAAAAAAAAA
>NW_013567841.1:8419-8774 GCF_000499745.2 Eimeria mitis
TCTCTGTCTCTGTTTCTGTTTTTTTGTTTTTCTTGCCTTATGATATCTTGCTGTTTGTCTCTTTGTGTTGTGTGTGTTGTTTATCTGCTTTTTTTTTTTATTTTTATTTTTTATTTTTATTTTTTTACTTTTGTCTACTGTCTCGTTTCTTCTATTTTTGTTTTTGTTTGTTTTCTTTCGCTCAACTGATAGAACTAACAACATTCATTTCTCCTTCTTTATTAACTCCAGCTGATGATGTGTATTTTTTGTTTAATTTAATTTATTTATAACAAAGAGATAGAATAGAAGTGTGTGCTGGTGTTGCTGGTGTTTATATGCTTTGTGTTGCTGCAGTGAGTTTCATATTCTGCAT
>NW_013567841.1:8874-11996 GCF_000499745.2 Eimeria mitis
TGATAGAACTAATAACATTCATTTCTTCTTCTTTATAAGCTCCAGCTGATGATGTGTATTTTTTGTTTAATTTAATTTATTTATAACAAAGAGATAGAGTAGAAGTGTGTGCTGGTGTTGCTGGTGTTTATATGCTTTGTGTTGCTGCAGTGAGTTTCATATTCTGCATGTCTATCGCTTCTCAAAAGCTGCATATTATATATCTGAAAAAGTATAAAAATAATTTTCTTTATCTTAATAGAATATGTTATGTTGCATGCAGCCTTCTCGCCGCTGTACATACACCTGAATACTTACCCCACTAGGTCAGAATCCTGCTTAGACGTCTTCACAAAGAAACACTCTCGTGTTTGTGGTGGAAGATCAAACATAACTGCTGAAACTGAACTGAAAAAAGAAGAGAAAAACAAACAAAGAGAGAAACAGAAACACGCAAAGGCGGGGGCCCCGCGGTATCCATAGCAACCGCGCGCCATTCTTCTCCCTTAAAGGAAATAAAAAGATGAAAAATAAACTAAATTAACAAATTATTACAAAAAAAACCTCAGAAACTCAAAAGAAGAGGCACAATCAACAAAATTCTGAAACACGTGAATTGCGGTGTACATACACCTCGTTGCTGCTGCCGGTATATTATACCATAGGCGGCCGCTTCCTGTCTAGTGGAAACCTGAGCTAAAAAGTGTATATTTTTGAGAATTTTATGGGTAAATATATAAAATAAAGTCTTTTAATGTATTTAAAGAAGTAAAACGCGCGAGACAAACATAAAAAACACCAGCTTTCTTCAGGTTTCCGTTTGCTTTTGAGAGGATCCGATGGGTACCGGCGGCGACACGGTGTAGATGATAGTGGTATTGATGAATAAATATTCATGAATTTCTCGTTTTATTCTTTTTATTGAATTCTTCTTCTTATTTGTCATCTATTGATGCCTTATTAAGCCTTAAACCTTTCTTCTCCTCCCTAACGGCAGCAGGATGCACAGCGCGAGTTGACTCTATAGAACATACAAAAAAACATTTTATTTCGTTTTTCTTCTTTTTATCATAAAGTACACATCGAAACACTTTCATTCATCTGTTGCTTCTCTTCTTACAAAACACAATTCAACAGAACGACGCCGCAGAAGAAAAGCAGAAAATACAGCAAGCAGCGCCGAAGAAATTCAAGTCTGAATATATATATATTCAGGTGTACGTACACCCCGTGCATGCATGCAACTCATGCTGTAGGGATTCATCAGAGGCCCCTGGATAAACCTCTCACTTTCTTCTTTTCTCTTTTCTTCTTTCTGGGGGTAGCAGCAGCAGAACAACAACACCCAAAGAGGAACACAACGACTGTATATACAGCAGCATTTCTCTAGAATATAACAACTATAGTTTAAACATAAACCCTAAACCCTAAACCCTAAACCCTAGATACCACGCGGTGTATTCTCAGTCGAAGACGATTGGGTGTACGTACACCTCGTTAAACCCTAGAGAGGAAGAAGGAAGCAAAGAATAAAAAAATAAATAAAAAAATAAATAAAAAAACAACAAAACACAGAAACACAAAAACATGTCGTTCGCTGTTAGGCCGCCTCCAGGGGCGGCTCCCCTCGTAGATGAGAGAGAAGCTCCTCGATCGTCAGGTAGGGTTTAGGGTTTAGGGTTTAGGGTTTAGGGTTTAGGGTTTAGGGTTTAGGGTTTGAGTGTGTATGAGGGTTTGTATTCCGTTGACAATACTTTGCGTTTCCTCGGTGGCATCGCATACTCAAACCACAAGAGTAGGCTCAGTTAGGGTTTAGGGTTTAGGGTTTAGGGTTTAGGGTTTAGGGTTTAGGGTTTAGGGTTTAGGGTTTGGGTGTATGTGTGTTCTCAGGGACTCGTAGCTACGATGTTATCATCCGGACGAATATACAAACCATCAGAAGCAACTTGCAGAGTGTTGAGGCAAACGTAAGTCTAGGGTTTAGGGTTTAGGGTTTGGGGTTTAGGGTTTGGGGTTTAGGATTTAGGGTTTAGGGTTTATCGGTGGTTTGTTTTATATGTCTACTAAGTGCTGTTTCTTGCTGCAGCATTTATGTTTTAATATTTTTATAGTTATTTAGGGTTTAGGGTTTACACTAGGTTCTAGGGTTTAGGGTTTAGGGTTTAGGGTTTAGGGTTTAGGGTTTAGGGTTTAGGGTTTGTGTGTGCAGCTACGAAACCTAAACCGCAATTTCATCTCCCGCAGAATTGTTGAATCTCTTCACGATAAACTAAAACAAACTTTTGATTTTATTTTACAAACAGAAGCTGCATTCAACTCGTAAACCCCAGTGCTGCTGCTGCTGCTGCTGCTGCTGCTGCTGCTGCTGCTGCTGGTGTTGCTGCTGCTGGTGTTGCTGCTGTTGGTGTTGCTGCTGCTAGTGTTGCTGCTGTTGGTGTTGCTGCTGCTAGGGTTGCTGCTGCTGGTGTTGCTGCTGTTGGTGTTGCTGCTGTTGGTGTTGCTGCTGCTGCTGCTGCTGCTGTTGGTGTTGCTGCTGCCTTCCCAGGCAGAAACGACGGAACACAGGGTTTAGGGTTTAGGGTTTAGGGTTTATAGGGTTTAGAGGGTTTATACCGCTAGGGTTTAGGGTTTACGTTCGTTGCTAGGGTTTAGGGTTTGCATTGCTAGGGTTTAGGGCTCAAAATGTTGCGGTGTGTGTTTCCAGTATTGGTGTCAAGGGTTTAGGGTTTAGGGTTTAGGGTTTAGGGTTTAGGGTTTAGGGTTTAGGGTTTAGGGTTTAGGGGGATTAGCTTTGCCTGCATTGCGGTGTACGTGCATATGCGTATTTGTTTTTTTTTTTTAAAGGGTTTAGGGTTTAGGGTTTAGGGTTTTATGGTTTTATGTATTTATATTTAAATAAATAAATAATATATTTATTTATTTATTTATTTTATTTTATTTATTTATTTATTTATTTATTTATTTATACAGATGGATGCAAGAACAACAACAAACAGATATAAACAAAGACCCCGCGGAGAAACAAAAAGAAAAATTTCTTTATGATAAATTATTTACACACTTTCAGGCAGAAGTAAACCCTAAACCCTAAACCCTAAACCCTAAACCCTAGTAAACCCTAAACCCTAGTAAACCCTAGTAAA
>NW_013567841.1:12298-12737 GCF_000499745.2 Eimeria mitis
CTATCTGAGGACGTTCGTGCAGCAGCAAATGCAGCAGCAACAACAGAAGAAGAAAATACAGATGAAATAAATAAAATAAATAAAATAAATAAAATAAATAAAATAAATAAAATAAATAATTATAATAATAATAATAATAACCTTATTCTAGATATGGAGAGTGTAAGTCTTTATACTGCTCTTTATTTTTATTTATTATATTTATATTTATTTATTTATTTATTTGTTTATTTATTTATACGTATTATATTTATATTTATAATATTACATATTACTATATATATATATATATATATATATATTTATATATAATCTACATTATATATTATATAATATATGTTATATATTATGTAATATATATTATATATATTATATGTATATATATATATATATATATATATATATATATATATATATATATATATATATATATATATAT
>NW_013567842.1:0-430 GCF_000499745.2 Eimeria mitis
TATATATATATATATATATATATATACATAGAGAAATACCCATAAAAGCTGCGCAGCTGCACGGGGGACCATGAGACGTCCCCACCAGCTGAAGTTAAAGAGTTTTTATTTGTTTAAGTAGTAGAAAAAAATTATTTAAATAATTTATTTGCATCTTTATATATATTTACACTGTACATACACCGTACAGAATCATAGTCTGAGCGGTAGTGTTCGCTCTGGGGGCGGTGCAGGTATGCATAAGCAGCTTTTTAGTGAGAAAATTTAGCATAAATTAATTTAAATTAGTTTATATTATTTTATTTTAATCGAAAAAATAAATTTAAATGATATAAAAAAAAGGAGAAGAGGTCTGGGGCCGCTCGCCGGAGCTGCCTGTACACCTGAGATGACCACTGTCACTCCAGCGGTACCCGGGGGGGGGGGGGGC
>NW_013567844.1:0-238 GCF_000499745.2 Eimeria mitis
TAAATAAATAAATATAAATAAATATAAATAAATAAATAAATAAATATAAATAAATAAATATAAATAAATAAAAATAAATAAAAATAAAATATAAATGTAAACAAATATATATATTCGACGGTAATAGAATTCGTTACATCCAAAAACCTGCGAGGCAAAGCAGCAGACTTGCTGCTGCTGCTGCTGCTGCTGCTGCTGCTGTTGCTGCTGCTGCTGTTGCTGCTGCTGCTGTTGTTGC
>NW_013567844.1:260-685 GCF_000499745.2 Eimeria mitis
GTTGTTGCTGCAGTTGGTGCTGATCTAGCTGCTGTTAATGCTGTTGCGGATATTGTGCTGCTGCTGCTGTTGCTGCTGCTGCTGCTGCTGCTGCTGCTGCTGCAGGAGCTGCCCCCAGCGCTTGGGGCTTTGCTTTGCTCCAAGTTGCATGCGAAGCCTTCAGAGGCCTTCATAGATGGTGCGTGTATATATATAAAATATATCAACTGCTGCTGCTGCTGCTGCTGCTGCTGTTGCTGCTGCTGCTGCTGCAGCAAGAAATACAGAAGAAGCAACAACAGATACACCCCAGCAGCAACAACAGCAAGACAACGAACCACCAGGAACAGAAACAGCAGCAGCAGCAGCAGCAGTAGTCACAGTTTACTCTTGCTGCAGCAGCAGCAGCAGCAGCAGCAGCAGCAGCAGCAGCAGCAGCAGCAGCA
>NW_013567844.1:698-1003 GCF_000499745.2 Eimeria mitis
CCCTTTATAGATATAAGATATACAGTGTTTAATTTCTAGGGTTTAGGGTTTAGGGTTTAGGGTTTGAGTGTTTAGCGTTGTTTAACTCCTAGGGTTTAGGGTTTAAAATTCTAGGGTTTAGGGTTTAGGGTTTAGGGTTTAGGGTTTTGCGGTGTCTCAGGAACTTTTGTTGAGGCCCATGGGCCCCCCATCGACCACAAAACTTTTTTTAAACAATTAAAAGCAAGAGGAGAGCTAGAGGACGAAACCTCAGGCATATACAGCAGCAGCAGCAGCAGCAGCAGCAGCAGCAGCAGCAGCAGCAG
>NW_013567845.1:0-209 GCF_000499745.2 Eimeria mitis
GGACCTTCAAACACAAAACCTGCTATCCAACAGCACAACCTGCTCACCGCAACCGCTACGTGCGGAACGAAAAACGTTCAACATAACAATCAGCATATCCTGCACAAATGCAGGCTGTGATAACGGGATTACGGAACTACCCTCCTTCATGAGGTAAGCAAGCAACATCCGACCCCGTTCGCTGGGCTGCATTCTGGTCCCAAGCTACC
>NW_013567845.1:425-549 GCF_000499745.2 Eimeria mitis
ATCTAGCACACTCCACCAAGCATTCAGGCTGCCGCCTTTGTACATGCTTCAAGAGAAAGCCGGACTGCTCCTGTTTACAGCTATCTGCACGTCAATGCGAGCTCGACAGGACCATGCCCGGCGA
>NW_013567845.1:699-870 GCF_000499745.2 Eimeria mitis
CCTAACGCGAGAGGCCGTCTGTTTACAGCTGAGTGGAACAGTGTTCCGCACACGCAATCATAGTTACGCAGCACACACTGCACTGTGTGCTCACGCGGTTTGCCACACACGCAAACGTACACAGGTTTCAAAGTGTGTTGCGCAGCTGCGCGTTGACTGCACCCTGGGTTT
>NW_013567845.1:970-1093 GCF_000499745.2 Eimeria mitis
CCCAGACATGCGTGCAGCACGGCGCACTGTACGCTAAACGACCAACTCTTTAGTGCCGCACTGGCCGTTAAAGTTCTCACCATAATGCGCACGCATTGAAACCTAAAGCCCTCTTCGTCCTCG
>NW_013567846.1:0-8007 GCF_000499745.2 Eimeria mitis
CTGGACTTCACTACGTCGAAACCTTTGACACAAGACACCAAGTAGACGCTGGCATGTCAAACCACGCGTCCCGGTGCGCACACATTTCCTCACCGCTCAGGTGCGTGGAATGTCAGACTTGGTCACACTCTCACCAAATGCTGCATGCACCCTACACCCCTTAAAGATCAGTTTCGCAGCCGTGTCCCCAAACGCAGTACACATATATGCATATCTGGAGGTGCAGCGCAACCTACCTGCGGGGGCGCCAAACGCTTGCATGGCGAAAGCCAACTGCACAGCGCAACTGCCTCCATGATACATCTTCTCACAACTGCTGCTTTCCAGGAGGCCAACTGGAAGGAACAGCCCCGCCTACCAGACGTACGAAAAACGTCGCACGCCTGCAAAATGATGGACCACTTCTCCATTGGCCATTCATACCCTGCGCAGGGCCTTAACCATGAATTGAACCGAGAAACAGCGACGAACGCATGACCTTCGCGGCTATGCCTCCTTATAGTGTTCATGATATCCCGCCAAAACAGAAAGCGACCGCAATANCATGACCTTCGCGGCTATGCCTCCTTATAGTGTTCATGATATCCCGCCAAAACAGAAAGCGACCGCAATATCGGAAAAGGCTCCTCCATACAGCAGGCATGAAAACGAGCACACAAACCGTACAAAGCCCACGGTGCGCATACGTGCAGGGCCCCTAGCTCCTGCCAAATACAGCGTGCACTCCTTTCGGCGGAGAGAGCTGATTTCAACCAGGGCAACCAAACCAAGCGTGATCTTCTTACAAACTGTGAAAGGATGGAAATGGGAGAGTGGAGCCTTCTTGGAAGACCAACAAGAATCGAAAGTGTTCAATACGTGCTACAAACATCATGCAGGAAGATACCGACGGACTGCATCCTGCTTGTTTTTGCTACAACACTCGAGCGCTGGGGATAGTTTTGGGCGGCATTTGCCGCCAGCGTACGCCAGTCACCGGCACATACAATATGCACTTCCTCCGAGCACAAAACAGCTCGACGAATCTCGCCGAGCCCGGGCCCGTTCACCCTGAACCCTAAGCCCTAAGCCCTAGACCTTAAACCCTAGCCTTCGTTTTTATGGCAGCGAGAGGAGCTGCAANGAACCCTAAGCCCTAAGCCCTAGACCTTAAACCCTAGCCTTCGTTTTTATGGCAGCGAGAGGAGCTGCAACATCTGAGGAGCCCCAGCCAGAACAACGGTTTTGGCTCTCTCTTGTTCCACCGGATCGCTCCAAAACGACTTGCGCGCTCTGGGCTTTAATGAAAACTCGGTGAATATCTTCTATGATGTGTCTTCAATGCACCCTAGGCTGCAGTTGTCCTCAGGCATGATTGCCTTCACCAAACAAACTGCCTTCATGGGATCCCGGATTGGCAATCCAGTCCACTTATCGCCGAACACACGTTGTCGTGGCCCTCTCCTACCGCGTTTCTCGTTGTGCCTATCCTGCGCCGCCAGCTCAGTGAGGCCGCTTGTGATCGCGGCCGCTGTCGAACAAATGACTTGCAGCGCTGAAACACGACGCCCCATAAACGAACCCATGCACGCACCAAACAAATGAATCTCCTTCTAATCCCGTACGTGCTGGGTAAAGCCATCGCAACGCCAGGAGAGGCATCTCCACAGCGGGGCAGATACATGAACCAACACAAACTCCTTAATCCCACAACAACAACGCGTACGTATCCCTCATCATTTTGCCAAATAGTGCGTACTCGCCTTCCGGCAGGAGGAGCTGAGCTCAACCACCGTAACTGAACTAACGACAAGCGTCATGCTAACTGCGAAATGGTGCACTTAGATGTAGGAAGGGTTCATGCCGACTCGCTCCTTCTTGACAACCCAAAGGCTGTCAAAAATATTCAGGACGTGCAGGAAACATCATACGCATGCTGACCGACCGCTCGCCTACCGTTGCCCTTGCATTTTGCAGTGGGGTGCTATGAGCGGTGTCTCCTACCGCCTTTCTCGCTGCGGCTATGCTGCGTCCCGACTTTAGTGAGGTCGCCTGTGATGGCGCGCGCCGTCGCACAAACGCATTCCAGCGCTGCAACACCACGCCCCTGTAGATACCGTGCAAGAGCGCGGCTAAAGCAAGAAGGGCTCACACGTCTTTTCGCACTGCATCGCCAGAACGTTCCATGCATGCGCATGCACGTCCATGCCTGCCATCAAAAAACCTACGAAATAAACGAGCCCACACCCGCGTCAAGAAAAAGAATTTCCTTCTAATCCCGGACGCCCACTGTGCTCACACCTGCAGAGTCCCTACCTCTTCCGCATAGCGTATGTATACTCATTTCGGAAATTGCAGCTGGACTCACCCAAGCCATGCAAAAGAAACGGAACTTTATTAGCATCTGCAAGACAGCGCCGCTGGCTCCATGCTGCACACTTGTCGAATCGCTTNAACTTTATTAGCATCTGCAAGACAGCGCCGCTGGCTCCATGCTGCACACTTGTCGAATCGCTTTCTATTGTGTGACCTTTCTGAATCGCAAATATTCAAGGTGTACAGGAAGCATCACTTACAAATGCAAAAAAAGGGCCTGAGGTGTGTTCCTCCCTACCACGTCGGATTTAATTGATCACGCTGCTGTGAAATGCCGAGCTTGAACAAAAATCAGTGCCCCATTCATTAATTGCCCCTCCTTAAAGCACAACGTAGGCTCACTGATATCGCCGAACCAGTAAAAACAGTTTGTGCTGTTGGCGTCGCTTGCATTTATCTCGCCCAATAGCTACGCAATGAGAGGCAGGTCCCGCGTTCTCTTGCGCGGGCGCAGTGGGTATTTAGACCATTCGTGTATTCCGCGCCGTCGAACGTAGCTCGTCAGTCACGAATCTGCTTCTCCGTAGAACATCTACCATCATACAAAATTGCACTGGATGCCGATACTGCTGAGAGCCTGCTAAGTCATCCTGTAGTCGCCTCTCCCTGCAACTGCGTATCGCGCTGCACGTGTACTCCCTCAGAAATTCACCCAGATTGTTTGCANAAACTGTGTAACGCAGTGCCCAGATACCCCACCCCACTAAATATTATAAAAGAGCACCAATAACGGAAGGCAAGCTCCCACTTCTTCTCACACTTCAGCTCAGCTCCGTATATCTGCACCCATGCACGTACAGGCTGAACCGTAATAGTGCCAATGGTCGCTTTGAGAAGATGAATTTTCTTCGCCTGTGGGAGGCTTCTATGAACTCTCAACTGTTGAGTGCCCCCATTCTTCGTGAATCTGTCTCCTTATCAGGTGCATGATCTCTGGACAAAGCGGCGAGTGACCGCAGTGCCAGAGAAGCCTTCGCCACACGGCGGGCATGGAATCCAGCATGTTCATGCCGCACGGCAAATATTACTTCCGTGCAGAATGAAAGCCTGCCTACAGCTAGCTTTGGCTAACTATGTCGGTGCACTAAGAACCGTGGGATGATGAAATCGAACGCACATCGGTTACATCTCCATAAACTGTAGATACTCCGAACCAAGGATACCTTGGGAGACCTTGCCGAAACAGTAACCCTACCTACCTTACGGGCCCTGCTCGCTTTTGTATTACGCAACAACAACACAGTGAACTACAAATGCTGCGTCCTTTCGTGCAGGCGCTATGAGTATGTACACAGTTTGGGCTGGCCAAGCTGTTGGCACCGGCTCGCCCTTCGCTACTGCCGTACCCAGAAGAACACCTCGCATCATGCATAAGCGAAATGCCAATCAATACTGGTAAACGGTTAGTGAAAATCACTGCGGAGGCGTTGCAGTTTCGAACTAGGTACCTCCCATGCCCTGCCTTACGCATTCGCCGAAATTGTCTGTAATGCCAAAATCTGTCTGACAAGCGCACTTCGCAGTGCCGAAACACCGCTCCCCAGCAACGAAACACCATGACCCAGTGAGTGCCGCATACAATCACAGGCACAACAAAATACGGTCCCACGTCTCACACTCCAACGNAACGTAACAGTACCTACACATGCGCCGAGAAGATGTATTGCCTTCACGTGCCACAGACTTGCTACAAATTGTAGTGCTTGCTGCACCTCCGCATTTCAAGACTCCTGATTGCTTGGTGTTTGCACAGTCCCTGCCAAGACAGCCGACGATCGCCACGTGAGAGAAGTGTTTGCCACGCTGTGGCCGTACGCGAGTGCAGACTGCTCAACTGTTTTCGGCGCTCATGGTACTTCTCCTTCTCGCAGTCACAGCGTATCACTCCATGTTTGTAAATATGAATGAGTATATAGATGTGCATAGCTTCTTGCATATTCATGCACTTTTTCGAACAACTGGCAATCAATACTTCTAAATATTTGACATAAATGATCGCGCAGTCCCTGCTTCCTCGAATGGCGTACTCCTCCACAGATCCGCCATCACACGCATTCACTTAAATCACTTGCAATGTCCGACTTTGTCTCTCAATTGCATGCCGTATCGCGAAAGCACCCCCGCTCCTAGCCAAAAAAGAAAGTCTTCAAACCAAAACGAGCTCCTACATCGTCTCAACTTGCAACTACATAAATGTGCATGCATGCACATAAACATCCATCCCTGCCACCGAAATGCATGAAACCCGAATCTACTTACATGCTCGTGCTAAGCAGATGAGCTTACCGCTGCCACTGCACTTTTTTCTTTTGAAAAATTGCGAGCCTCCGGACGCACAGACGACCTGCCGTAATACTGCGGGCACGCTCACATGCAACTAGAATATTGGCCCAGATCAGCCACATGTCCTGAGCACGCCTCACAGCCGCTCCTTACGTTGATCACTGCTGACATCTGCACACATTCCCAACTGTCGGCAAAACTGTGCGCATACATGCTGGACCCAACAGAGCGCGGTTTCAACCGACGAAGGCACTGCCACACCGCCCCTCTATGTAGGTACATGAACTGTATGCGCGTCTGAGCTAAGAAACATCAACTTTAACATGCCTTCTTCCAAGGGAAGAACATTACAGAGATATCCACAAATTGTCCTATCGCGCGCCCAATACAGCCTAACTACCCACATCAAACAACTCCGAACACAAAACAGCCTGACTATTCTCGCCGAACAAGAATCGCACATATGCCCTGCGGGTCCTGCTTTCCTTTGTGTTACTCAACACCTGCACAGTGAACGGGCATCGCAGTATTTTGCGCATGTAAGTACTGACACGATTCGTCTTGGGGGCGCCCTCCCGCGCCGTCGCCCGCCGCCCGCCCTTGACGATTGCCAATCGCCGGATAATAGGCTCCATCACACACAACCGGCTGGACATCAGTACGTCGAAACGTTAGACACAGATCACAGCGTGGATGATGGCACGTCAAACCACGTGTCGCGATGCGCATACATTCCCTCACCGCTCAAGTGAAATCGCTTGCAATGTCAGACTCTGTCTCGCCGGTAGACTCAAGAGCGACAAAACGCCCANCGCTCAAGTGAAATCGCTTGCAATGTCAGACTCTGTCTCGCCGGTAGACTCAAGAGCGACAAAACGCCCAGCTGCAGTAGATACCGAAGGGGAGCGCAGTTCAAGCAAGCCGGCCCCTAGCTTCTTATCGCGCTGCAGCTCCACAAATCTTCACGCATGCAAGCGCACATCCATGCGTGCCACCTAAATGCCAGAAACGCGAACCTACCCATACCCGTGCCAAGCAATAGAATTTGGTGTATATATGCCGTAAGCCCTGGGCGAGGCAGCGAGCGATGGCCAAGCAGGGGAAGGCAAAGACACACCGCAGCCGTAGACGCGAGCAGACGAGCTGCATAATCACATGATGCTCACATATGCAGCTTCCCGAGCGCGCAAACGTTTGCATATACCATTTTTAACGGAAAGAACTAGTTCAAATCATGGCAAACCAACCAAGCAGAAGCATAGTGCCGACTGCGCAAGAATGCACCTGCCTGCATGAAGTTCTTTCTGCAATCGTTTCTTGTTGGAAGACCAGCGGCCAAGAGAAAAGATACATACACACGCATGAACCACGCTTCATTCTCTCGCGGTTGGCCCTAATAAGTGTGGAGACTCTACTGCAAAGCCTTTGCCGTGCAATGGCATGGACGAAAGAATGCCAGGGACACATAGATAAATTGCACCTGCTCCGGACAAAGAAAAACTCAACTAACCTCACCACACCAGAACCACCCGCCAACGCAAAGGGGTCTGCGTTCGCTTTTCAGGCTCAGTAGCTACACCGTGAACTACAGGCTCTGCGTTTTCCGGCGCATCCACTATTGATACTCACGCAATTGGTTTTGTAGCAACGCGCTGCAGGTGCACTGCCTCGCCGATTCAGTGAGACTGCTTGTGATGGCAACTTTGCAACGTGGTGCCCACGTTGTGCGTACTCTCTACGCAAGCCCATCCAACAAACAGATACGTAACAAAATGCTTTTATCGCCAAGATAATGTAGAAATCCAGGAGTACGCATATTTCCTGCATACTTTCACGGCACCCATCGAGACTCTCACCAATTGCTGCATGCACGCTACACCCCCTAAAGAACTGTTCCACAGCCGCATCCCCAAAAGCAGTATACATATATGCATATCTAGAGGTGCACCGCAACCTACCTGCGGGGGCGCCAAAAGCTTCCATGACAAAAGCCAACTGCACAGCGCAACTGCCTCCATGATGCATCTTCTCACAAGTGCTGCTGCCAGGCCAACAGGAAGACACAGCCCCACCTAGCCGACATGCGAAAACAACACACGCCTGCAGAACGATGGACCACTTCCCCATTGACATTCGACACCCTGTGCAGCGCTTTAAACAAGAAAATCACAAAGGAACAGCGACGCATTAATGAATGACATAATCGCGGGAACATAATCTCTCAACAAGCCTCGCGAAATCAAACGGTGCCCTGACATACCTCTACAACACACACTCAGCCAGATAAATGTACAGAATCGATCTGTAATGTAGCATCGCCTGAGCATCAACCGCTACTTGCCTCCTTTCCGGCAAGACGACTACCACTCTACAAAGCTTGGGTTATCACCAATGCGCCAGCTCGTCTACCACATCTAAATAGCGCATGTATATTTGATACTTACGACTCGATTAAAATGACAGACAGCAAACGCTCCTAGCTGCTGTGCGCCTCAGATCTTTGCGGCTCTGCCTCCTTATCGTGTTCACAATATCTGGCCCTAACAGGAATCAACCACAAATTCGGCAAAGCTTCCTAGATACAGCGGGCATGAAAACGGGCGCACAAACCGTGCAGGATATACGGTGCTCACACATTCGGGGCCCCTAGCACGCCGCACTCATTTCGGCAGACACAGCTGAGTTCAACCAGGGCAAGAAGGCCAGATGGAAGCTTCGTACCCACTGCAAAACGATGGAAACGGCTGCATGGGGCGTCTCTCGAAGACCAACAAGAATAGAAATTGTTCAATACGTGAGCAAGAATCGGCGGTGTTCAACACGCCCACCAAACATAATGCAGGAGGAAACCGACGGCCTGCTTCCCTTTTGCCTCTGCCTTCAGCATTCGGGTGCTGGGGATATTTTTTCGCGTTATATGCCGACAGCGCACGACAGTGAGTGCCAGATATAATTTGCGCTTCGTCCGAACACAACCCAACTCGACGAATCTCGCCGAGCGCTAACCCTTTCACCCTGAACCCTATAACTGAACCCTCGACCATACACCAAAAATCCCAGACCCTGAACCCTAGACTTCGTTTTTGAGGCCGAGAGCGGACCTGTAGTCTCTGACGAACATCAGCCAGAACAACCGGTTTTGCTTTTTCCCGGATGGCTGCGAAATGAGTTGCGGTCTCTGCGTCTTTAATGCAAATGCGATGAATTTGTTCTACAATTTGTATTGAAAGCGGCCTAAGCTGCGGCCGCGCCCGGGTATCATTGTCTGCAGCAAGCAAAGCAGCCTCACGAAAGCCCTGGCTGCCAATCCAATCTACTTAACGCGGGGCACACACAAGCGTGGCTCTCTCCTACCGCGTTTCTCGTTGC
>NW_013567846.1:8107-9687 GCF_000499745.2 Eimeria mitis
GACTTTAGTGAGGTCGCCTGTGATGGCGCGCGCCGTCGCACAAACGCATTCCAGCGCTGCAACACCACGCCCCTGTAGATACCGTGCAAGAGCGCGGCTAAAGCAAGAAGGGCTCACACGTCTTTTCGCACTGCATCGCCAGAACGTTCCATGCATGCGCATGCACGTCCATGCCTGCCATCAAACAACCTACAACGTAAACGAGCCCACACCCGCGTCAAGCAAAAGAATTTCCTTCTAATCCCGTACTTGCTGGGCAAAGAACAGCGGCATTCCAGCGCGAGGAGAGGCATATCCACAGTGAACGAACGCAAACCGCTTAACCCCCAACAACCACACATGCGTATCCCTCATCCTCTTGCCAAACAGTGCGTACGCTCCTGTCGGCAGGTGCAGCTGAGCTCGATCACCCCAACTGAACCAACCACAAGCGTCATGCTAACTGCAAAAAGCTGCAGGCTGATGTACCGCGACCTCATGCCGACTCGCTCCTTGTTCACGACCCAGCACCTGTCCGAGATGCTCAGGACGTGCAGGAAACATCATGCGCATGCTGACTGACCGCTTGCCTCGCGTTGCCCTTGCATTCTGCAGTGGGGTGCTATGAGCGCTTTGCCGTGAAATGCCGAGTGCGCACGAAAATATATGACGTCCATGGATTGCACATACCGCGGCCAGACAAAGAGCTTAGCAAATGTGCGCAAAGCATAAGCACATGCCTCCCAGGACTTGTCACGCAAGTGCACGCCGCAATGCTGAAGCATGCCGGTCCAGTAGACACAAAAGAAGAGTACTGCAAGCCCAAAACAAACTCTTACCACTTCCTGCACTGCAACATTTATTTGCAGACATGCGTGTACGCTTCTATGGCTGAAATCACAATGCATGAAATCAAACAGTATCCACGACCACTCGGGTTACTAACTATGTGCATACTCCCTGACAAGAACAACTCGCGATCGCAGCGCTAAAGCAGGCTTAGCAACAGCACGGTCGTAGACGTGAGCACACAAACCGTCGGCGCATCCACGGGCGGACACCCGTAAGGCGAGCTTGTGCAGAAAAAGAAACAAGTCAAACGTCAAACGTTTGGGAACCACTCATTTTATACAACACGTGGGGCACAAAAAGCAAAACGTGTGCAGCAGCAGCAATTGACCTGCCCCCAAAGAGCCGTACTCTGCAGGTGGGTCATGAAGGGCCATAGCCATATGCGCCATCTCTGAAAGCCGTTGCATCGTCATCCTTCCCTGGAGCTCCGCTACTCTCGCGCCTGCGAGCCCGGCTACCACCATAGAAACGTTGACCCATAATCAATGCATCAATGACTTCCTCGCCACTCAACGCCTCTACCCGCCACACTCATGCGGCATACCACACTCAACAGACACTGCTCTCGTCGGATGCTACGGGCAGCTATAGCCATTTGGTCTGTCCTGCACACGCATATAGAAGAAGCAGGGGCACCCAGGCAAAACAAATACACCAAAGCGACCAGTCTCAACTGCTCCTACCTTAGTGCCTCCATCTCTCAACACGCGACAACATTCCAGCTTACGCGTTCGATCCAGGCCAAACGC
>NW_013567846.1:9962-12557 GCF_000499745.2 Eimeria mitis
CACCCCTTAAAGAACAGTTTCGAAGCCGCGTCGTCAAAAGCAGCATACATATATGCATATCTGGAGGTGCAGCGTAACCTACCTGCGGGGAAGCCAAACGCTTGCATGACGAAAGCCAACTGCACAGTGCAACTGCCTCCATGATGCATCTTCTCACAACTGCTGCCGCCCAGGAGGCCACCTGGAAGGAACCGCCCCGCCTACGCGACGTACGAAAAACGTAGCACGCCTGCAGAACGTGGACCACTTCTCCATTGGCACTGCATACCCTGCACAGCGGTTTATGCATGAATCGAACCGAGAAGCAGCGACGCATTCATGACCTTCGCGGCTCTGCCGCCTTATCATGTTCATGATACCTCACCAAAACAGAAATCAACTGCAATATCGGAAAAGGCTCCTCCATAGAGCGGGCATGAAAACGAGCACACAAACTCTACGCAGCCCACGGTGCGCATACATGCAGGGCCCCTAGCACTCCGCCAAATACAGCGTGCACTCCTTTCGGCCGAGACAGCTGATTTCAACCAGGGCAAGCAAACCAAGCGTGATCTTCTTACCAACTGTGAACCGATGGAAATCGCAGCATGGGGCATTCTTGGATGACCAACGAGACTCGTGAGTGTTCATTACGTGCTAGAAACATCATGTAGGAAGATACCGACGGACTGCATAATGCTTGCCTTTACTACAACACTCGGGTGCTGGGGATAGTTTCGGGCGGTATTTGCCTACAGCGTATGCCAGTCACTGGCACATACAATATGCGCTTCCTTCGAGCACAAAACAGCTCGACGAATCTCGCCGAGCCCGAACCGGTTCGCCCTGAACCCTAAGCCCTAAACAATCAACCATAAGCGCTAAGCCCTAGACCTTAAACCCTAGCCTTCTTTTTAACGGCCGCGAACGGACCTGCAGCCCTTGAGGACCACCAGCCAGAACAACGGTTTTGGCTTTCTCTCGTGCCACCGGATCGCTCCACAAGGGCTAGCGCGCTTTGGGCATTTAATGCAAACGCGGTGAACATTTTCTATGATGTGTCTCCAATGCACCATAGGCTGCAGTTGCCCTCAGGTATGATTGCCTTCAGCAGACAACCTACCTTCATGGGATCCCGGATTGGCAATCCAGTTCACTTATCGAGGAACACACGCAGTCGTGGCCGTCTCCTACCGCGTTTCTCGTTGCGCGTATCCTCCGTCGCCAGCTCAGTGAGGCCGCTCGTGATCGCGGCCGCTGTCGCACAAATGTCTTGCAGCGCAGAAACACCACCCCCCATAAACGAACCCATATCCGCGAAAAACAAATGAATTTCCTTCTAATCCCGTACATGCTGGGTAAAGCCATCGCAACGCCATGAGAGGCATCTCCACATCGGCGCAGATACATGAACCAACACAAACTCCTTAATCCCACAACAACAACGCGTACGTATCCCTCATCAGTTTGCCAAATAGTGCGTACTCGCCTTCCGGCAGGAGGAGCTGAGCTCAACCACCGTAACTGAACTAACGACAAGCGTCATGCTAACTGCGAAATGGTGCACCTAGATGTAGGAAGGGTTCATGCCGACTCGCTCCTTCTTGACAACCCAAAGGCTGTCAACAATGTTCAAGACGTGCAGCAAACATCATACGCATGCTGACCGGCCGCTCGCCTCTCGCTGTCTTTGCATGTTGCAGTGGAGTACTATGAGCGCTGTCTCCTACCGCCTTTCCCGCTGCGCCTATGCTGCGTCCCCAAAACAGTGAGGTCGCCTGTGATGGCCCGCACACCCGCACAAACGCCTTGCAGCGCTGCAACGCCACACCCCAGCAGAAACCGAGCATGAGCACGGCTAAACCAAAACGAGCCCACACGCCTGTTCACACTGCACCTCCAGAGCGTTCCATGCATGTGCATGCACACCCATGCCTGTCATCAGAAAACCTACAACGTAAACGAGACCCCACCCGCGCCACACAAATGAACTCCCTACTGATCCCGTACTTGCTGGGCAAAGCACAGCGGCACCGCAACGCCATGAGAGGCATCTCCACATCGGCGCAGATACATGAACCAACACAAACGCCTTAATCCCACAACAACAACACATACGTATCCCTCATCCTTTTGCCAAATAGTGCGCACGCTCCTGTCGGTAGGCGGAGCTGAGCTCGACCACCGCAACTGAACCAACCACAAGCGTCATGCTAACTGTGAAACGCTGCACCTAGATGTAGAAAGGGTTCATGCCGACTCGCTCCTTCATGACAACCCAACGGCTGTCAACAATGTTCAAGACGTGCAGCAAACATCATACGCATGCTGACCGGCCGCTCGCCTCTCGCTGCCTTTGCATGTCGCAGTGGAGTACTATGAGCGCTGTCTCCTACCGCCTTTCCCGCTGCGCCTATGCTGCGTCCCCAAAACAGTGAGGTCGCCTGTGATGGCCCGCACACCCGCACAAACGCCTTGCAGCGCTGCAACGCCACACCCCAGCAGAAACCGAGCATGAGCACGGCTAAACCAAAACGAGCCCACACGCCTGTTCACACTGCACCTCCAGAACGTTCCATGCATGCGCATGCACACCCATGCCTGCCATCAAACAAC
>NW_013567847.1:0-616 GCF_000499745.2 Eimeria mitis
CTTAATTCGATATTTGTTTGGGCTGGGTAGATCGCTCGTTCCATTGTGTGTTTGCGGTGGGTCAGTGGGGAATACGCTTACAGTCGCAACGTGTTCGGTTCAGCGAGTACGCGCCCGATGGGGACTGGCTGCTGCAGATCTGCTGAGGGGGCTATAGCCAGCATAAGGAAACCAGCAATCGGTTCCTGGTGGTAATGCACTTCTCTGGAATTATTTAGGACAAACGTTTGCTGCGGGTAAATTTATATACATTTTCCCGACAGGATCTGCCATCACACGCTGTTCCAATCATTGGTAATGGAGTATGCCGAGGCTTCAGCTTCTAGGCATTTCTGTTAGCGTCGCGAAGCGGAATAAAGGCGCTACCAGTTCTACTAAACAGTTGTGACTGTTGTGCGCTTGTCACTGGTTGGGGGCCGCGAAAGGTAATCTACCCGGCTGAATGATGCACGTCGGTGGTGCGAGGCGAAAACCATCGGTGATGCGGCAGTTTGGTGTGGCGCCTGGTTTTAGATGCCGAGACGGCGTCACACGGTCAGGGTGTTAGCGCCTCTCTGCACTCTCCGCCTAATTCGCGTGATATATTATCGCCATCTCTAGGCAAGAAAGATATTGC
>NW_013567847.1:898-1003 GCF_000499745.2 Eimeria mitis
TACCGAAGGACCGCTCTGTGCTTTGAAAAACGAGTTGCGACGCTACGCGCGCATTCTCTGGAAGCAGCGTGATATCAGACTCTCTGTAACGCACGCAGCACATGC
>NW_013567848.1:0-440 GCF_000499745.2 Eimeria mitis
TCCCAGGCCGCCCTCATTGAGGCTGCAACACAAAAATTAGGGTTTAGGGTTTAGGGTTTTGTTTATTTATTTTTGTTTGTTTATATGTTTCTTTTTTGCTTGTTTTTGTTTGTTTGTTTATATCTTTGTTGTTTGTTTTTGTTTGTTTTTTTTGTTTTTTTAGGGTTTAGGGTTTTTGTTTGCTCTCGTTTTTTAGGGTTTAGGGTTTAGGGTTTTGTTTTTTATTTTTTTGTGTATTTGTTTGTTATGCCTCTGCATATTTATCTCATTTCTAGGGTTTAGGGTTTACACTCCCTAAAACCCAAACCCTAAACCCTAAAACCTAAACCCTGAAACCTAAACCCTAAACCCTAAACCCTAAACCCTGAAACCTAAACCCTAAACCCTAAACCCTAAACCCTGAAACCTAAACCCTAAACCCTGAAACCTAAACCCTAAAC
>NW_013567848.1:845-1003 GCF_000499745.2 Eimeria mitis
AGGGTTTGGGGTTTAGGGTTTATTTTTTATTGCATTTGGTTTTTTGTTTTTTTAAAAATTTATAATTTTCTTTTTTGGGTTAAAACTGCCCTCAACCCTCAACCCTAAACCCTAAACCCTAAACCCTAAACCCTAAACCCTAAACCCTAAACCCTAAA
>NW_013567849.1:0-816 GCF_000499745.2 Eimeria mitis
TCGTTGGTATACCTATATAAAAAAGCAGCACCAGCAGCAGCAGCAGCAGCAGCAGCAGCAGCAGCAGCAGGGGTAGCAGCAGCAGGGTGAGGAGGAAGAGGGAGAGGAGGTGTTGTTTTTTTTGTTTTTTTTTGGGTTTTTAGAGAAGGAAAGGATAAATACAGATATAACAATGATTATATAAATTAAAATAAAATAAAGATTAAAATACAGAAATAGAAAAATAAAAACAATAACAAACAACATAAACAAACAACAACAAAAACAAACTACAGCAAAAGAAGAAGAGAAAAATAAAAAAAAAGGGGGGGGAAACAAAGAAAAAAAGAAAGAAGAAAAAAAGAAGAAAACAAGCAGAAACAATAATAATAATAACAATAATAAAATAAATAAAAAAAGAATAAAGGGAGAAAAGAAGAAAAAGAAGAAAAAGAAGAAAAAGAAGAAAGCTACCTCTACACCGAAGGCACCTTCTAATTCAACTAAAATTAATAATAAAGAAAAAGAAAATAAAAGAAAAAAGAAAAAGAAAAAAAGAAAAGGAAAAAGAAAAAGAAGACAAATAAAAACAAAAACGAAAATAAAACCAAAAATAAAAATAAAAATAAAAATAAATATACCTCTAGACCGAATACATCTTCTAGTTCAACAGAAACCAATAAAAAAGAAAAACAAAAACAAAAACAAACAAAAATAAAAAAATAAAAAGACAAAAACAAAAACAAAAACAAAAATAAAAACAAAAACAAAAATAAATAAAATAAAAAATAAATAAAATAAAAAAAAAAAATACCTCTAGGCCGAATACATCTTCTA
>NW_013567849.1:830-1002 GCF_000499745.2 Eimeria mitis
TAAAACGAATTAAAAAAAAGAAAAAAACAAAAAAAATAAAAATAAAAAAATAAAAAATAGAAAAAAGAGAAAGAAAAAGAAAAGAAAAATAAAAATAATAATAAAAAATAAAATAAAAATAAAAAAAATACCTCTAGGCCGAATACATCTTCTAGTTCAACTAAAACTAATA
>NW_013567850.1:0-363 GCF_000499745.2 Eimeria mitis
AAAAAAAAAAAAAAAAAAAAAAAAAAAAAAAAAAAAAAAAAAAAAAAAAAAAATATCCCGCTTCCACCCCAACACTAAACCTAATTAACTAGTAAACAAACAAACAAAATAAACAAACAAACAAACAAATAAATTTATTTATTTATGTATTTATTTATTTATTTATTTATTTATTTATTTATTTAGGTTAACAAAGGAAACACCACTGGAGAGAAATCTGCGTGAAGCCGTCAGCGACAAAAACTGGGGCTGCCCTACTTCTGTATTAGCGGAGATAGCGAGGGCCTCACATAACTTGTATATATTTTATTTTTTATTTTTTTTATTTTTTTTATTTTTTTTATTTTTTTTTTTTTTTTTTTT
>NW_013567850.1:494-1002 GCF_000499745.2 Eimeria mitis
CCTCTGCTTTGTATTATTGTTTGTTTGTCTCTTTATTTATTATTGTTTGTTTGTTTTTTTTTGTTTTTTTTTTGTTTTTTTTTGTTTATATATTATTATTGGTGTTTACTGTTTGTTTATAATTTGTTACTGTTTCAATAAACTTTCTTTTGCGTGTATTTGTTTAATTTTATTTATTTATTTATTTATTTTTTTTTATTTTTCTCTCGTCTCCATATACATTCTCTTTGTGTGTATACTCTCTCTCTGTATCTCTATCACTATAAATCTATTTAATATACATATTTCTGTTGTTTTCTTTTATTTATTTATTTATTTATTTATTTTTTTTGCGGTGTATGTACACCTCAGCCTAGACTTTCCCCTCATCTCCAGGACTATGTGGGCAGCCATCTCTGAAGCCCCAAAGAAATGGAGAAAAATATTTAAAGTAAACCCTAAACCCTAAACCCTAAACCCTAAACCCTAGAGTGTAGAGAGTTTATATATATATATATATATATATATA
>NW_013567851.1:0-127 GCF_000499745.2 Eimeria mitis
CTAGCTAGCTAGCTAGCTAGATAGCTAGCTAGCTAGCTAGATAGCTAGCTATAGATCAAAAAAAAAAAAAAGATAGATAGCTAGGTAGCTAGGTAGATAGATGGGCTCATTAAATCCCAGGGACAAA
>NW_013567851.1:186-500 GCF_000499745.2 Eimeria mitis
GTAGCTAGGTAGATAGATGGGCTCATTAAATCCCAGGGACAAACAGGTATAGCTAGCTAGCTAGCTAGCTAGCTAGCTAGCTAGCTAGCTAGCTATATCTATACCTAGCTAGGTAGCTAGCTAGATCTACAGCTAGCTAGCTAGATCGATCGCTAGCTAACTAGCTAGGTAGATGGATGCCCTCATCCAATCCCATAGAAGCTCTTCAGCAGCAACAACAGCATCCGCAGCATCCGCAGCATCCGCAGCAGCAGCAGCAGCAGCAGCAGCAGCAGCAGCAGCTGCAGCAGCAGCAGCAGCAGCAGCAGCAGCAG
>NW_013567851.1:597-1001 GCF_000499745.2 Eimeria mitis
TTATAAACCCTAAACCCTAAACCCTAAACCCTAAACCCTAAACCCTAGACACGAAACACAAAACACTAAACTGCGAAAGAAACGGGAAAAAAAGATGTATTATACTCAGTGTAAACCCTAAACCCTAAACCCTAAACCCTAGACACAAAACAACCACAGAAGAGGAAAACTCAGATGTCTTAGACTCAGTATAAACCCTAAACCCTAAACCCTAAACCCTAAACCCTAAACCCTAAACCCTAGACAGGAAACTGCGAAAGAAACGGGAAAAAAAGATGTATTATACTCACTATAAACCCTAAACCCTAAACCCTAAACCCTAAACCCTAGAGCTATAAGAACACAAAACAACCACAGAAGAGGAAAACTCAGATGTCTTAGACTCAGTATAAACCCTAAACCCT
>NW_013567852.1:0-174 GCF_000499745.2 Eimeria mitis
GCAGTACCTGTGTGCATGCTGTTTGGGATGCATGTGCGAGAATGTTTGGGGTTTGCAGTTTGGATGTTCGGGCTTTCGGCAGCGGTGTGGCGCACCCTTTTCTCGCCATGGGTTCGTCCGCTCTTTCGTCTCGCGCGTTTGTCGTTGGAGGCAAACGTATATGCTCCCGCCCGT
>NW_013567852.1:195-292 GCF_000499745.2 Eimeria mitis
TCTTATCGTTCAGGCAGTACGACATCTGGCATGGATAGATATGCGCATGCTTGCAAGTGTATGGTGTTGCAGTGTGAGAGGACGTATGGTCGCGTTT
>NW_013567852.1:392-566 GCF_000499745.2 Eimeria mitis
GCATGCTTGCAAGTGTATGGTGCTGCAGTGTGAGAGGACGTATGGTCGCGTTTCGCTTCAACAGCCCTCGGTTTTTTTAGTTGCTGGTTGAAGGTGTTCCGTCCCCGTTTGCGAAGCACGCATGACATTACAGATAGGATCACTGAACCGGCGCAACCGTCAATGCGCAGCGCA
>NW_013567852.1:901-1090 GCF_000499745.2 Eimeria mitis
TTGCAAGGACGTGTGAGGACGTGCGAGCGCGTTTTGCTTTGGCCGCCCTCGGTTTGCGTATGTATTTGTTGAAGCCGTTCTCGAGCCGTTTGCGAGGCCGATTCTGACATTACAAACAGTTTCGGTGAGTTGGTGCGAACGTACACACGGGGTGCAGTACTCAGCCCGGGGCCGCTATGCCTACTGTCG
>NW_013567853.1:0-195 GCF_000499745.2 Eimeria mitis
AGCAGGAAGAAGAGGGATTGCAGCAGCAAGATATTGAACTGCAGCAGCAGCAAAAACAAACAAAGGTTAAAATGCAGCAGATCAAAGAACAGCAGCAGCAGCAGCAGCAGCTGCTGCTGCAGCAGCAGCAGCAGCAGCAGCAACACACAGATGATGATAGAGACAGCGAAGGAGATAGAGAGGATACTGGAGCAG
>NW_013567853.1:468-670 GCF_000499745.2 Eimeria mitis
GTCTCTCCTCCTGCTGCAGCTGCTGCACCTGCTGCAGCAGCTGCTGCTTCTTCTCTCACCAGGAGGCAGCAGCTGCGACTGCAGCGGCAGCAGCAGCAGCAGCAGCAGCAGCAGCAGCAGCAGCGAAGAACGCCCCGCCTGGGGTCCCGCCGCCCCCGCACTCGAGACGCCTCAACGGCTTCTCTGTCTCCTGCTGCAGCAG
>NW_013567853.1:844-1000 GCF_000499745.2 Eimeria mitis
AGCAGCAGCAGCAGCAGCAGCAACAGCAGCAGCAGCAGCAGCAGCAGCAGCAGTTTACAGTTCACTCTGTGTCTTGCCTGAAGCGCCAAGAAAAGGAAAACACCACCTGGTGTACATGCAGCTCTTCTGCTGCAGCAGCAGCAGCAGCAGCAGCAG
>NW_013567854.1:0-2096 GCF_000499745.2 Eimeria mitis
TCCCGAGCTCTGACCTAGTCAAAATACTTGAGATAATTGTTTTCATAAAGCGTTCCAGTTTCCCTCTAGTCATAAGGCAGCCTGGGACGAGCGGGCTAAGGGCAAGGGCCCGGTGGAGGGGATGAGCCCCGGCATGCCTTGGACGGCACATGCCGGAAATTCATGCTTCATAGCAACCCCACATGCATGGACAACAGAGCTCATACATCGAATAACACTGTTGACAGTTGTTGAGCACTTACTTGGCTCTCCATATCCAGTCTGCGCACCCGTAAGCGAATCAACCTCACACAGACCATGCTTTAACGATCGGTCTACCGATCAAGTTGGCCGTTGCAGCATGAAATCGACTCCCTGAAAAGTGATAATACATACTTGATACCATAAAAATGGAATTTAAGCGGATAAGAAAGCGAATTGTGGAGTAGTTCAACTTGTGTTTTTTGGGCGCCTCTCAAGCCGTGGGCACTAGCCCCCGATTCGCGAAACTACTGAGGCCAGGAGGAAAGCGAGGGCAATTGGTCATCAGGAAAAATGTTAACTATAATTTAGACGAAAGAACTTGATTGATTTTCTCGTATGCCAGCTTTAAAGCTTCAGAAACACCCAGAGGACGGACAGCAGCTCCCAAACAGGCGGTCCGTCTGTGTGTGTCGGGAGCGGTGGGCGGCAGCGAGCAGATCGTGTGAGTTAATTTCTAAAAGGAATAAGGGGTTTAAGAATAAAAGCATGATGTTTTTATTCATTTAATTAAAAACTTCACTGCTGTTAAGCTGCATGCACCGGTCCGTTGGTGCCCGCTCAGCATCCGTTCGATCGTCGCCGGCGTTCGTGCGTGGGCAGCCCTCCTCCTTCTTCTAAAGTAATTCGAATGCCTCTGCCCCGAAAACAATAATTAAAACGCTTGTAATTATATTTGCTTAACGCATGCAAATCTTCTCTCTTTTTTGAGCCTCCTTTCATTGTCAGGTCATCGTCCCTCGGCTCCCTGAGCCAGCAGCCCCGTCGTTGCACGTCTGTACGTTTTCTTTTTTTTGCGGCGGCTTCGTTTGAATCCTAATCTATAGTTCAGATTTCTTGGCGCTTCTGCAAATACACCCTAGCTTCCACTGCTCCCATCATTCCCGGAGGGCCTGCAGCATCGCTGTGCACCTGTGCTGCTCCAAGCCATTGCACGTCGGCTGCTGCTGCTCGCGTGCGTCAGTCAGGCCCCCGTCTGCTCTCGTGGTGGCTACCCCTTCCTTTGTCTTCTGTTCGCTTCTAAGCCCCACAGCAGTAGCAAAACCCGCACAATTAATCATGGGGTTTCAGCAGCAGCAGGACCGACTGAGCCAGTCAGAGTTCAAGGAGGTATATGATGCCTTAGATATCTCCGGCAGCGTCGCCCTCAACGTGAGGCAGCCAACACCAGCCCATGCTGCTGCTGCTTCTGGGCAAGCAGACTCTGCAAAGCCTGACGNAACGTGAGGCAGCCAACACCAGCCCATGCTGCTGCTGCTTCTGGGCAAGCAGACTCTGCAAAGCCTGACGTGGTGAAGGCTCAGCAGGAACAGAACTCCTCGTCAGCTGCAGCCGCAAATACTCAAGAAGGCACAACAGCGTCAGCAGCGGAAGCCGCTCCAGAGACACAGGCAACAAAATCGCAACCAAAAGACGGAACAGAAGCAGAAAAGAAAGGCGACAACAGCGCATCTCCAGCTGCTGCTGCTGCACCTTCTGCTGCGCCATCGGCAGCGGCTGCTACTGCACCTCCTGCTGCACCTTCTGCTCCTCCTGCTCCCCCAGGCTCAGAAGTTGCAACTCTGCAGCAAATACTGAGGACGAAAGACTGCAGCTTGGCTCTCGTGTCGGACGTGGATGAACAACTGCTGCTGAACATCAGCTTCAAGCAACCCATCCGAGTGCGTCTTGCTCCGTGTTTCGTGTTCTGCTTATATGAGCGTGAGCGATCCTATTACAGCTTTGTGTTTATTTTATTTTTTTGTTCTTTATTAATATAATTTCATTCACATTCATCATAGAAAAGGTATTATTTGCCTCTTTGCAGCTCGCCTCCTTCTCGATCTTAGCAACAACTGCACCCCAAGGGTTTCAAA
>NW_013567854.1:2196-2604 GCF_000499745.2 Eimeria mitis
CTTACAGCTTTGTATTTATTTTATTTTTTTGTTCTTTATTAATGTAATTTCATTCACATTCATCATAGAAAATGTATTATTTGCCTCTTTGCAGCTCGCCTCCTTCTCGATCTTAGCAACAACTGCACCCCAAGGGTTTCAAACAAACGCCGATGACGAGGACTCCGTCTCAGCCCCCATGGTAGTCAAGGTAAGGCTCCACTCTTCGTGAATTGTACAGACACCTCAATTAAAAAAATAATAATAATAAAAACTTTTGCTGTAAACATCCAAATACAAGTAAGGAATTGTATATCCTATGCCTCAAGAAACTGCAAAACGCACTGGCGTGTTACCGCTGTGTCTATATATATATATATATATATATATATATATATATATATATATATATATATATATATATATATA
>NW_013567854.1:2616-3429 GCF_000499745.2 Eimeria mitis
GGCATAATATTTGCATTATGCGCATTGCATACGTCAATTTTACGTATATACAAGCATCTGTGTAGTTCCAGTGACAGTTACTTTTTATTGGTTTATCGTTTCGCGTGCATTTTTGTTTGCATTTCAAGTTTTTTTTTTTCAGATTTACAGCGGAAGTATTTTCTTTGTTTGAACTTCAATTGTTTTACTCTGCTTACTGCTTATGCGTTGTTGCTGTTTGTATGTTGAATGTTGTATCAGGTTTACTGCAACAAGNTACTCTGCTTACTGCTTATGCGTTGTTGCTGTTTGTATGTTGAATGTTGTATCAGGTTTACTGCAACAAGAGCGCCTTGAACTTCTGCGGTGTAGTGGATGAGGCCTGTGCCTTTTCAGTGTTGTTGAGTGCTGACGATGTATTGACAGGCCGCCGCATTGCACTGCCTGGCAGCAAATTTCATATGTGTTCCTCGGCTCAGTTCTTTATTCAAGAGAATCAAACAGGATCCGCTTACACCTTTTTGAATCGGCTGATGTTCTATGGCGTTGCACACAAACGCTACTCCTAAAGAAACAACCTACAGGTGTATAGATACCCCAGCAGCTGTGGTCCGCTGTTGCTGGCGTACAATTGGCTTTTACTTTTTGTTATTTTGTTGTATCAAGGGTTCTCTCTTGAGGCCTGCATGAGCAGCAGGCGGGGCGGCCGTTGCTGTCCGCAGTACACAGACACCGGACTGCTCCTTAGGATGCCTGATGCTTCGCCTTGGGAGTTGTTTGGTTTATTGCATAGATTTGGCTAATTTAAACTTACTTTTAGGCTTTTCTATAGAT
>NW_013567854.1:3514-8244 GCF_000499745.2 Eimeria mitis
CTGATTGCCTGGGTTTCCATACTGACAGCCTACACCACTCGTCACTAGCCCAGTGGCTACATAGATAGCCGTTGACTCAAACAGGAAACAACAAAGAACAAAAAATGAAACAATAGACAAAATATTCAAAGTCAGGTTCGCGCCGATCTCAGTGTATACGCCGCCTCCTTTTGCAGACCTTGCAGCGAAGGCAGGGGGAGGGGAGAAGATTAATTCGTGCGTTTGAGGCGAATAAATAGCCATTACTGTATTCTCTAAAATATAATCTTCTATCGAGGGAATGCTGTATAGGCAGCAACAGACTATCACCATTGGTGTTTGTGTGCAGTTGAACCGCTCCAGTCCACCGCCTAGATCCTTATTTTTCTGTCTTTTGCTGTGGCTTTTATTTTTTGTTTACTCAAAAACGGTTTTTATTTTTGTTGATTTGTTTTGCATTTTTGTTAAAAGAGAGCAAAAGTAATAGATTTCACTGAATACCGTATAGCACTGGTGCCGCTGCCTGCGCATCGAGCCGACGACGGTGGAGCAGCGAGGCAGTGAAGCGGTTTCTTAGCGGTTGCGTAGATAAATTAATATTCTAAAATTTAAAAAACTTTATATTTTATATCTTGGTAGGCGAAAGAAAAGGGATAAAACTATTATTTGCCTCGCTTCAGATCCGCAGCGTTCGTACGAGCGGCGGGCCCCCGCCGGAGTCGGCGGCGGGTGGCTGCGTGCGCGTGTTGTCGATGGGTTGCATTGGTAATTTGTTTGTTTTGAATTACTTCCAATATATTTTTCATGGAATATTGAGGCGATAAAAGCGGGTTTACGCTTTTCTTCCCCTTTTTTCTAGGCGGAAGGACGCACGAGGATGTGCAGATTTCGTCTTCGTGTCGATGACTGCAACCGGTCCTTCTTTGCCCTGATCTTCTTTTCCTTTTACGAGCCTAAATGCAAATGAAGCAAATTTGAACAATTTGTAGCATTCCCTGACTCATGGGGGAAAACACCCTGGCACACAGCCTCTTCTCTGCTGCAGCGGTGACGACCCTCCCCTCCAGAGCAGCTCCTAAGAAACAGCACCGAGAGGAAAAGTTGNCTCTGCTGCAGCGGTGACGACCCTCCCCTCCAGAGCAGCTCCTAAGAAACAGCACCGAGAGGAAAAGTTGCAAAAACCACGCACAAGGGTTTATATCTCCTTGAAGCCAGCGTTACTCTTTGGTCTTTTCATTTCCTTCTTCTTTTCTTCTTCCCCCTTCGCCTCCTCTGCCGCGTTACTGCCGCCTGCAGCAGTAGACAATGCCGGCCTCCACAGTGAGTTCTCGCTGTCCGCTTCATCCCGTCCCCTTCGTGTTTGCATGCAGTTGCCGTTTCATGTGTGTATCTGAGTGTTGTGCGGGGCTTCTCCCTGTTCGTTCAAGTTTCTGTCTGTGCACGACAGTGCTGCCTTCTCTAACGTGCTGCTGCTGCTGCAGCAACACCTAGCTGCCTTTCACGCTTGCAGCTGCAGCAGCTTCTCTGTCTCCTGCTGTTGTCTGCGCCTTTTAGGCCCCGTTGGCCAGAACGTCAGCCGGCGTATTCGCCGCATTCTGCAGCCCGAGCGCAACTCCTCCTCCTCCGCCCCTGCAACAGCAGCAGCAGCAGCAGCAGCAAATGGGCCTTTAGCCGTGCATTCTCAACACGACAGCAAACCCCAAACTCCCCCCCCTCTGATTCTTCCCTCATCTCTCCGCAGTGCCAATGCCGCCTTCAGAACGGCACCCGCCCCGTCTTCGTCTCCTCGCCATGCAGCACAGGCGCAGCAGCAGACGGGCAGTCAGCAGGCTTCTGCTGCAGATGCATCAGCATCATCATCAGCAGCAGCAGCTGCTGCTGCTGCTGCCTCTGTGCCATTTCACCTGAATCGTTTGGCATCGATATCGCGGCATGGCGATCGAGTGGAGAGTAGCAACCTATCGGGGTATTATGGGGGTGACCCTGTGCTTAAAGATAAATTATTTTTTGCTTTGAGGGATGAAGAGAGAGGCGGCGGGGTCACCTCCTCCTTGCATGCTGCAGATCTTGCTTCTGCTGCTGCTGAGTCTGCTGCTGCGTTCGTACAAATGGATCCTGCTGAACAGAAATCAATATACCCAGCAGCCGAACTGTTACCAGAAGGATATGGTAAACTGATGCTGCCGCCCCCCAAAAAGCCATCAACTCCGCCTCCCTCACAGCAGCAGCAGCAGCAACAACAGCAGCAACAGCAGCAGCAGCAGCAGCCGAGTAGCACCGATGCGAGAGCGCAGGCTGAGGCAGTGGCGGCAACGGAGTACAGCCCTGGAGACTACAAGCCAGACATTCCACCTGAGGCTCCTGCAGCTGAGTCCACGAGCCTCAGCCCCTACCCTGATGAGGAGCCAGAGATGGAGTATGATGAAGAGGGAGCGATGGGGGGTACTGTAGACCCCTTTGAGTCTGGCACAGCAGGAGCAGTAGGCGGCTACGGCGATATGGGTTACATGCCGGGCGGATACGGCGCAGGCAGTATGGGGGGGTATATGGGTGCGGGGTACAGTGGATACGGAGCAGGGGCAGCATACCACGACCCCTATTCAACACACGGAATGTATGGGGGGGCCTATGGGAGCCCCTATGGCGGGGCCTATGGGGCTGGCTATGGAACGGGCTACGCCGGGGCTGCCTATGGAGCCCCCTATGGAGCAGGGTATGGGGGGGCTTATGGGGGGATGTATGGAGGTGGCTACGGGAGCGGAACTACCCCTTATGATGAACACTATGATGAGTATTCAAGGAAGTACGCCAAGGAGGCAGCTAAAGAGGATGCAAAGTGGAGAAGAGAAATGGAGGAGAAAGAAAGGAAGAGAGAAGAGAAAGAGGCAAAGAGAGCAGAGAAGGAAGAGAAAAAAAGAAGAAAAGAAGAGAAAATGGCAGAGAAAGAAGCAAAACAAAAAGAAAAAGATGCAAAAGAACAGGAAAAAAAACAGAAAGATGAACAGAAAGCACTGAAAGAAGGAGCCAGACCCAAAGAAAAACAAGCAAAAGGAGAAGGAAAAGAGAAAGGCAAAGAAAAAACAAAAAAAGGAAAAGAGGGAGGAGAAGCAAAAGGCAAAGATAAATCTGGTAAAGGGGATAAAGGGGGAGGAGACAGCCAAAATAAAAACGAAAAGAAACAGAAAAAAGATAAAAAGAAAGAAGAAAAAGCAGCAGACAAAGGAGGCAAAGGAGACAAAGGAGGCAAAGGAGATAAAGGAGGAGATAAAGGAGCAAAAGGAGACAAAGGAAGCAAAGGAGACAAAGGAGGAGATAAAGGGGGAAAGGGAGGAGACAAAGGAGGAGATAAAGGGGGAAAGGGAGGAGACAAAGGCAGCAAAGGAGGAGACAAAGGAGACAAAGGCGGCAAAGGAGGAGAAAAAGGAGGAGGAAAAGGAGGAGACAAAGGAGGAGGAAAAGGAGGAGACAAAGGCGGAGACAAAGGAGGAGGAAAAGGTGGAGACAAAAAAGGCAAAGGAGGAGATAAGGGAGGAGACAAAGGAGGCAAAGGAGGAGACAAAGGAGGCAAAGGAGGAGACAAAGCAGCAGAAAAAGGAGGAGACAAAGGAGGAGGCAAAGGAGGAGACAAAGGAGGCAAAGGAGGAGACAAAGCAGCAGACAAGGGAGCAGATAAAGGGAAAGGAGGAGACAAAGCAGCAAAAGGAGACAAAAAGAAAACCAAAGGAGACAAACAAAAAACAGATAATCAACAGACAGCAAAGGGAGCAAAAGGAGACGCAACACAAAAGGCAGCGGGAGACAAAGGAAATAAAAAAGAAAAGAAAACAGAAAACAAAGCCGAAGGCAAAGCAGGAAAGAAAGAAAAAGCAGCAGGGAAAGACAAAACAGGAGACAAAGCAGAGGCAAAAGCGAAAGAGAAAAAAACAGAAAAGGCAGCAGCAAAGGAGACAAAGGGAGATAAGGCAGCAGCAAAAGAGGGAAAAGGAGACAAAGCAGCAGCAAAAGAAAAGAAATCAGAGAAAGCAGCGGCGAAACAAGAACAGAAAAAAGAGAAAGCAGCAGCAAAGGAAAAAACAGCAGACAAGGCAGCAGCAAAAGACAAGACAGCAGCAAAAGACAAAGCAGCAGCAAAAGACAAGGGGGCGAGCGCAGAGAAGGGAGCTTCAAAAACAAAAGATAAAAAAGAAGCAAAGGCAGGGGACCAGAAGAAAGCAAATGAAACAGGGAAAAAAGATAAAGCAGCAGCAAAAGCAGACAAGGCAGCAGCAAAGGCAGAAAAGAAAGCAGCAAAGGCAGAAAAGAAAGCAGCAAAGAAAGAGAAAGCTGCAGCAAAGAAGGAACAAGCTGCAGCAGCAAAAAAAGAAAAAGCTGCAGCAAAGAAAGAAAAGGCTGCAGCAAAAGCAGCAAAGAAGAAAGAGAAGAAAGCGAAGAAAGCTGCTGACAAAGCGAAGAAAAAAACAGCAAAGCAAAACAAAAAGAAAAAGACCAAAACTAAAACAAAGAAAAAAGCTAAAACAAAAACAAAACCGAAAAAAACAAAAAAGAAAAAAGCTAAAAAGAGAAAGACAAGAAGGAAGAGGAGAAGGTAAGGTAAGAAGCAGACTCTCGTCTCTCACCACAAACACAACAACTTCTTTTAATAAATACGAGAGAGGAAAATGCAGATAAATACAACAAGGAGTATAATGCAGAGATGTAAAGAAAAAACAGAGAAAAAGAAAAAAAAACAAATTCAGTGGAGAGGAAGAAAA
>NW_013567854.1:8344-9808 GCF_000499745.2 Eimeria mitis
AAGAAATACAATGAGTTATCTTGGGTGTACATACACCTGAGACAACGGACTGAATCGCCTTTTAAACATTTATATTTTCATTTATTTATTTTTTATTGGAAAACTTTTAACAAATAAAAAACTTTCACTACCTAAACCCTAAACCCTAAACCCTAAACCCTAATTTTAGTTCTAGTTTTGGGTGTATGTACAGCTCATTTAAACATAATAAGGGTCTCTATGAGACCTTCACTTGCAGCCAAAGCAGCTGAAACCTCTTTGCTGTTTCAAATAGAGTTAAGTGCTTGTGCAAACACAAAAAATGAAATAGAGGTAGAGAGAGAGGGAGAGAAAAAGAGAGAGACAGCAGCTGTTGAAGGGCTGTCTATACACCTCAGGGTCTGTCTCTCTTTCCCCAGTTTCGTCTCAGTTTTTATTTCATTTAAACTGATATATACAAATGAAACAAAGACAGCTTGCAGCACCAACCTTGTCGTCGTCATATATATGAATTACGCATGTGGTTGTTTGTTATAAACAGCCCCCTTCTCTGTTTCTTTTCTTTTCTCTTTTTCTCTTTTATAATGCTTCACTATTGCTGCTGCTCCTACCGCCAGAGCCGCAGCAGCTGCTGCTTCTAGCCCATACCTTTCTATTTTTAGTTTTAGTTTTCGCATCTTCTGTTTGTTGCTTCCTTCTCTTGAGATCCACATTTTGTATCCATACACGTCTGTCCCTCGTCTTTTGTATTTCGCCTCTGCGCTGCTGCTGCTGCTGCTGCTGCTGCTGCTGCTGCTGCTGCTGCTGTCGGTTGTGTTGAAGCCGAAGGCCCGCATTTCCTCTTTGAATTCTTTCCACGCCTTCACTGTTGCCTCTTCGTGTGCTGCAATCTCCCTCTCAATAGTAGCAGCATCAACAGTTTGTTGTGTGTTTTTTCCTTTTTCTTTTTCTCTCTTTCTCTGCTCCTCCTCAACTTTGTTCTGAAAGCGCCTGAGAATTTCCTGCTGGTAGGGGGAGGCGTCCTTCCCCCCCACTGTATTTGTTTGGTTTTTATCTCTTTCAGCATCGGCCCAAAAGCGGGCTCTTTCCCTTTGCTGCTCCTCCCACTGGCGTCTTGTCTTCATTTCTTGCGGTGAAGTATGCGGCTGCTGAGGTGCAGCAGCAGGGGCCGTTGATCCTGGCTTCTGTGCGCTGTCTGTAGACCGCACCTGCTGCTGCTGCTGCTGCTGCTGCTGAAGCTGCTTTGCTTTCTCGTACGCTCTCCTAATTTCAACGAAATCAGAGGCCCTTGAGCCTCCAAAAGGAAGAGGAGAGGCGTCAGGATGCAGCTGCTTTGCTAGCTGCAGATAACGAAGCCGCAATTCAGCAGCAGAGGCATCGGGGGTCAGCCCGAGCACACGGAAAGGGCATTCATGATTAGAGGCAGCGCATGCAGAAAAAAAACGAGAAAAAGAAATACAACTGAAATTCAACAAAGGCCGAGGA
>NW_013567854.1:9908-10822 GCF_000499745.2 Eimeria mitis
TACTGCAAAGAAGGGACCACCCGCTGCATCGCATCCTTAAGCAAGTTTTAGGGTTTAGGGTTTAGGGTTTAGGGTTTAGGGAGAGCAAACGCAGCTCAACAAGAACGAAGTTTTCTGCATTGCATATTCAGAAGATAATCCTTCATTAACATTTGTTCTTTATAGTCTCTTGATACACTCCATCTACAGAAAAAAGAAAAAATGAATATAAACGAAAAAATCGAGTTTTCCCCCCTGCTGAAGTCCCACTGCTTTCCCTGCCTTGCCTTCGGGTGTATGTACAATACGGAGGCGGAGGAGTTCAAATTGTATCGATAAAAACCCAAAGTATGTTAACAAAATACAAAGTTATATAAAAAAAAAAAAAAAAAAAAAAAAAAAAAAAAAAAAAAAAAAAAAAAAAAAAAAAAAAAAAAAAAAAAAAATAACAGAGTATGTGAGTTTAGGCGGAGAAGTCCGTTTTGTATCAGATGCGGAGAAAAATGTATTGCAAAAGCTGAGAAGGAGAACTCCTTATCGCAGAAATCCCGATTAAACAGTATTATATTATGAAAAAAAAGAAAACACCAAACAGAATAACACTAAAAAAAATGAGTTTATATAACCCACGGCCTGTGAACACGTTGGTGGCGGTGAGGTTTCTCTTGGGGGGGTTGTATGGGTGCAGGAATATATGAAACGAAATTTTGGTTTAATACGCAAAACAGCAATAAATAAAAGTAATCTGTTGTTATACTATTTGTACTTATTTTAGTATTTGTATTTGTGTAGTTAGGACAGTTCAACAAACAGCCGTTGTGTGTGCGTTCGCCGTTGCGTTTGATTGGGGGGGGCAGCAAGTACACCAGTACACACGAAAAGAAATGGATATTTTGAGTTGTTAGCATAAATAAAATGAATAAATTTAAATAAAT
>NW_013567854.1:11013-12733 GCF_000499745.2 Eimeria mitis
CTATTCGAGCCATGCAGGGGGCGGGTCTTCTATGCTACGGTAGCTAGATGAGGCCCTCCTTCTCCGTCTTCCTGTATGCCCTCTGTGTGGGCCATCGTCTTTGGTTTTTGCTTCCTTTTTGATTTTATTTTCTTTCAAACTTCTTCTGAATCTAGTTACCTCAGCTACACCAACCGCTTTCTGGCTAGGCAGCGGCCACCGTCCTCCTCCACTGCCGAAACCCTGCCCTCCTCACAACCACAAATATTTGAACGGGATTCACTTTAAGACAGCATATACAGCCGCAGCTATCTGTGCATCCTACAGGCGACGTATTGCTGTATGCACGCATTCCCCCAGGTGTATACACAACACCGGCCTGGCGGGAGAGCCCAAGTGCTGCGCACGAAAGCAAGAATCATCACAAATAATATAACAAGATAAGCAGCAGCAACAGTAGTACAGCAAAAGAAACAGCAGCAAAATGCATTTCGTTAAATCCTCCGTCTACCAGGCGGAGATAACAGAGGGCGGAGTCCGTGAGCGGGAGGTCGACACCCGATCAAGAGAAGAAGTTGAACTTCAGGAGCGCCTGCGAAGGCTACCAGAATTCAGCAGAAGTAAGATACACACACAGCTAGCTGTCAGCTAGCTACAATGGCTAGCTGCTCGCTAGTTCACAGCCAGATGTCAGCTAGCTACTGTTTTTTCAACTGTTCGTCGCTAGCTAGCTGTCAGATAGACAGTGGCTAGCTGTTGGCTAGCTGGTCCGTCTCATACGTCCTGTAGCATTGATAGAAGGGCGTTTCTTTGGCTTTTCTGCTTAACTTGAATCCTCTCCCGTTGCCTTTATTCTCTATCTGTTAAAACTTTGCCGTCGACATTCGCGTTGCTGCTCTCTGCTGTGTGTTGGTGTATTCTGCAGATCCAAATTTCAAGAGGTGCGTCTTCTTCTGTTTGTTTTCTCTTTGTGTTTATCCTCTAAAGATATTTAATCATCATATAGTTAGCATATGTTTAATGTAATTACACTGAAACGATCAATAGGCGCGGGAACTCCACCGAGTTTTGCGGCTAGTGAACGCTATCTTGTTGAACTGGGGGAGCAGGAATACTAACTCTTTGCTTTTTATATCAATTAGAAGCGCCAGATTCTCTCTTTTTCTCTCTTTGTATCTCTATGTATCTCTCGCCATGAGCACGTGTATCTGTATTCCCCTCCCTTTCTTTCCTTTTTATATCCGTAAGATGCATCGCCTTCTCTTTCCTCTTCTTTGTTGGTGTTGAATGGTACAGCTATGCAGAACAGGTCCTCGAGGGGTTACCCCCCACCACACCGGAGCCGCCGCCACCAACAGAAGGAAAGCAGAATCCAAATCTTCCTCATTCGGTATATTGCACAAATATATATTTATTTTGTTCGATCTGTTTTCCTTTCATCGTTATCTGTTATTATTCATGATTTTCTTGTTTGTTCATCGGCAAAAAAGATCGTTCATCATTATCTTTTATTTTTCATGGTTGCATAGTATTCTCCATCAGTATTATTATGTTAATCTTCATCATTATATGCTATTATTAATTATTATATGTTATAGTTCATCATTGTTTGTTACACTTTATAATTATACGAGTAGTTGATGATTATTTATAACCTATATTTCCTCTTGAAAGCAAGCGGCTTGTGAACCTGCATATACACCGCAGGTGACGGAGGAAGAGTTTGAATTTTATGAGGCTT
>NW_013567855.1:0-291 GCF_000499745.2 Eimeria mitis
CTGCCTGCTGCCCCATGAGTGACATTGCATGCGTTTGTGCTGTTGAGGTTGTGGTGTAGTCGTTGGGCCTGGATACCTTCAGGGGTACCCCCATACATAACATCCCATCCATAGTAAGAGCTCTTTCAGTTTCTTCTACAGAACTGAATTCAACAAAACCGTAATTTCCTTTATCTTTAGCAAACCAAACATATAAAACAGGATTTATATTAGGATTTGTACAATAGTTTCTTTGTTTCATCTCCTCCCATACAATTTGTTGAAACATTTGTTCTGTTAAACCCGAGTGTA
>NW_013567855.1:391-1090 GCF_000499745.2 Eimeria mitis
CCAGGTGGTGGTCCTGGTGGTGGTTGTGGTGGCGGCGCCGCTGCTACCGCAGCAGCAGCAGCAGCAGCCGCTCCCCCCATAAGCATAGCCGCCGCCTGCTGGCCCATGAGTGACATTGCATGCGTTTGTGCTGTTGAGGTTGTGGTGTAGTCGTTGGGCCTCGATACCTTAAGGGGTACCCCCATACATAACATCCCATCCATAGTGAGAGCTCTTTCTGTTTCTTCTACAGAACTAAACTCAACAAAACCATAATTTCCTTTATCTTTAGCAAACCAAACATATAAAACTGGATTTATATTTGGATTTGTGCAATAGTTTCTTTGTTTCATCTCCTCCCATACAATTTGTTGAAACATTTGTTCTGTTAAACCCGAGTGTATAGGCAGGTTACCGAAATATAAACGTCGTAGCTTTCTTGTACTATTCATCGCCGCTGCGTCGAGCTGTTGGGGGCCCGGGGCCCCCGCTGCTTTCGCTACCCATTGAAACCCATCCCAAAACAAACGTATAGGTTCGTGCCCTTCACTGTCTGCTAGCTTCTGAAAACCACCAGCACGCCGTATACACTCCGCCTGCTGTCGTCGACGGCGACGCTCACGGCTGCGGGAACGCTCACGAGAAGTACTTATATCTCGGTTTAATCTTTTTTTTTTTAAGGGGGAGGAAGAGGAGGAGGAGGAGGAGGAGGAGGAGGAG
>NW_013567856.1:0-141 GCF_000499745.2 Eimeria mitis
CTGGCCATACTGGCGTAGACGGTGCGTTGAAAGGCCGTTGGGTGGCCGCGGCGTCTGCCGTTATACTTGCATGTTGTTTTTGGTAGCTATGTGGGCCCGTCCAGGAGTCACGGTGCGCGATCAGCGCGTGCCCTGTTCTCC
>NW_013567856.1:422-493 GCF_000499745.2 Eimeria mitis
CGATATCGGATTGGGCTCCGGAGAGTTGTCTCACTACTTACATTAGCCTAAAGGAACCAAACAGTCGGCCT
>NW_013567856.1:872-999 GCF_000499745.2 Eimeria mitis
TTGTCAGGCCGCAGATATCGGATTGGGCTCCGGAGAGTTGTCTCACTACTTACATTAGCCTAAAGGAACCAAACAGTCGGCCTGGCCATACTGGCGTAGACGGTGCGTTGAAAGGCCGTTGGGTGGC
>NW_013567857.1:0-162 GCF_000499745.2 Eimeria mitis
GCAGTTGCTGCTGCTGCTGCTGCAGCAGCTGCTGATCAGCAGCAAGACGCTGCTCTATGCTGTCTCTCTGTTGATTAAAATTTCTTTCTACAAGCAGCAGCTCTTGCTGCTTCTGCTGCAGTTCATGCTGCTGCTGCTGCAGTTCATGCTGCTGCTGCTGCA
>NW_013567857.1:394-999 GCF_000499745.2 Eimeria mitis
CTGCTGCTGGTGCTGCTGTGGTTGCTGCTGGTGCTGCTGCTGGTGCTGCTGCTGGTGCTGGTGTTGCTGCTGGTGCTGGTGTTGCTGCTGGTGTTGCTGCTGCTGCTGCTGGTGTGGTTGCTGCTAGTGCTGGTGCTGGTGTTGCTTGTGTTGTTGGTGCTGCTGCTGCTGTGGTTGCTGCTGCTGCTGCTGCTGTTGGGCGTCCATTGGTCTGTCTTTGTCTTTTTGTGTTCCGCTGCGTTTATCTCTGTTTCTTTCTGTCTCTATCTGTCTCTCTCTCTCTCTCTCTGTTTCTTTCTCTCTCTATCTGTCTCTCTGTCTCTTTCTATCTGTCTCTTTCTCTCTATCCGTCTCTCTTTCTCTATCTGTTTCTCTCTCTCTCTATTTGTCTCTCTTTCTCTCTATTTGTCTCTGTTTCTCTCTCTTTTTCTCTCTCTCTGTCTTTCTCTCTTTCTCTATCTGTTTCTCTCTCGTTCCCTCTCTCTCTCTGTCTCTCTTTGTGTATATATATATATATTTATTATTTATCTATTTATTTATTTATATTAATTATATTTTATTTATAACATTGGGGTGTACGTACACTGCAGACACAAACGCTGTTC
>NW_013567858.1:0-812 GCF_000499745.2 Eimeria mitis
AAGCCGCCACCTGTGTGCATTTGCGGAGCTACCAAGGCGTTGCTTGCCAGTTTTTTTTAAGGTTTGGGCTGTATTTATTCTGGGAACTGGATGCAGATGCAGCCAGTAAGAGGCCATTGCTCGCTGGTTTTATGCAGGGCAATACGGCATCTTTGCTGCGCGTGGCTTCACGTTCCACCGTAGACCTTGCAAAGAGCGCAACAGCCATAAGGTCTCATGCAGCTCTTTTATATTTTTTCGCAGAGGCACACGTTTGCTTGGTGGTTGAAGAATGCTATAGGAGCCGTTGGGGATTGGTATCGTTGGACGGCAAGTGGAGGTACAGCACTACCAATGCCAGGGGAACGTCAGAGACGCTCGTTTCCACAGCCCCAGGGTGGCATGCCTCTTGTTAATATATATTAATTCCGTCATTTTGGCAATGCGGCAGTGCCTGGTTTGACCTGCTGCAACGTTCTCAGCTGGCGTCAATCTGTGTCTATCCGGGCGGGGTCCTGAGAAATGTATGCTGCAGTGGAAATCTAGTGCCTGCTTCTGTCACCCGTGTCTAGATTGCTCAGGCCAGGTAGCAAAGCTTTTACACGTCGACAATGTGAACGTGGTTTCGTGATAAAGAGTGATACAGTGCCAAGGCGAGAAACGCCCTGTGGCTCGTGGACAAACCGGCATTTATTCGTTCGTTAGGTCATGTTTAGTGGCGAATTGATGTTGCTTGCCAAGGCTGTGCCGGCACAGACAGTGGGCGGCAGTTACTCGCTGTAGATGCGCAGGCACCCTATGCATTATTCTCTTGAGAACTGTTGCATATAGAG
>NW_013567858.1:923-999 GCF_000499745.2 Eimeria mitis
TTTTACGGAATTAACTCTGGAAAATGTGGCAAGGCGATGCCTGGGTAGGTAGTTAGTGGTGGTTGTTGTTGCTGCG
>NW_013567859.1:0-568 GCF_000499745.2 Eimeria mitis
CGGCGAGGGGTGAAAGGAAGCGACGGCATAAACATTGCAGACGGTTCTCAGTATCGTGTTATGGGTAAAGTTATGGTTCTTGCGGGAGGCTGTCCTTTGCTTGCTGCTGTTTGCCGAGTGAGCGGCTGTCGAGGAGGAGGTACGGAAGAAGACTGTGAAGGGTTATGGCGGCGTCTGAGGGAAGGACTGCGATTTGAGCCACAGCAGGACGTGCGCTTGAGGCGTGTCTATTGCGCGCGTGTGCTTCTGGATGGACTGGCTGCGTTTGCCGTGAGCGTGGAAAGGCAATCCGTAGTTCTGTCATGCAGCAGAAATGACTAGCGGACCCAGGCCCCATGAGCGAATCCTGCAACGCAGCGAGCCGCAGTGCCCAGGCAGGCGATCGTGCATCCTAACACCACGGATGGCAAGGGGTGAAAGGAAGCGACGGCATAAACATTGCAGACGGTTCTCAGTATCGTGTTATGGGTAAAGGTATGGTTCTTGCGGGAGACTGTTCTTTGCTTGCTGCTGTTTGCCGAGTGAGCGGCTGTCGAGGAGGAGGTACGGAAGAAGACTGTGAGGGGTT
>NW_013567859.1:887-999 GCF_000499745.2 Eimeria mitis
TTCATTTGCCTGCTGCTGTTTGCCGAGTGCGCGCCAGTCGACGAGGAGGTACGGAAGAAGACTGTGAAGGGTTATGGCGGCGTTTGAGGGAAGGACTGCGATTTGAACAACA
>NW_013567860.1:0-1058 GCF_000499745.2 Eimeria mitis
AGGCCATGGCGAACGCCAAGTGGCCGTCTGTGCCGATGCCTGACAACGTCAGCCAGGCAACAAATCCAGCCAGAGGCAGCAACCCGAAAATAGAGAAGGATGCGAACATCACTACCCCTGCAAAGCAGAAAAATAACAAACACAAGAACCATGCTTTCACCGCGCACGTCGTATGCCGCACACGTGCTAAGTTCAAATTGGGTTTATTTCGTCAAGTTTAAATCATGTTATTCAGCAGCAAAAAGCCAGAACACATCACCACTCCCAAAAGCCACTTTCAACACCGCCAAGCTAATATCATCCTTATATCTAACAAATAGGATACCACCGTCAGCCAGGCACCCAGCAAGCTGCGAAAAGTACTAACACACCAAAACTCATTTTAGTGTAGTGGGAAGATGCTACAAGCTCTCCTTTCTCCTAAAAAACATGAATTACATTTGCAGAGCAGCAATAGATACTAGGAAAGCAAACGTCAAGCGTTTGCCTTCTTAGTAAACTCAGACAAGAAAGTGTAGTGTAGCCGTTTCAAAAAAACGGCTACACTACGCTGTGTTGTCTGATTTTCGTTGCATTACCTCTTCTTATGGGGCTAGGGCCCTCCGTAGCCATGAGACCCAGCTCCTCAACCATCATATGCTGTACAAAGAACTCGCGATATTTGAAGGTTATGTTGACGAGACAGTCTGCATCTTCTTCTGTGAAGCCGTAACGATCTCTATATATTTCTACCATTTCCTGTTTCTCCTCATTGGGGCAGTTCTCTATCTCCCTACAGCAGAATAAACACGTTGCTGTTGGGCGAGTGTTAGCGCGTAAACAAAAAACAAAAACCAGCAATACTCACTAATAACACACAAACATGCAGATGAAATTTTACGGTGATCGCAGAAGCATGTTATGCGGTAGAGCCTAAAGTCAAGGAGAGAATGCAGCATCAATGGCAAACTAGGAAAGCTACTGCGGCTTCGTGAGTGAGACTGAGGCATGCAAATCTACAAAATTACAGTTTCCACAGCGGTGGATGCATGCTTTGTTAGTATAACGTAGGTTATTTG
>NW_013567860.1:1177-4654 GCF_000499745.2 Eimeria mitis
CAATATATATATATATATATATATATATATATATATATATATATATATATATATATATATATATATATATGCGCATGGCATGTAGAGCATATATGCAGAATATATATCCCTATAAGAGGGTGCTCTAAACGCGTTAGGATGTGGGCCCCTCTCTCCTTGCATCTAACAGTAAAAATAATGTTGGTTTAGCGCCTGAAGCATTGAATTGAAGTGTGATGGCAGCAAGCAATTCCTTCGGGTGTCTATACAGTGCAGGGCCTTGGCCTTACCATTCTTCTCTTTCTCTCTCGCTTTTCACAAAATCTTCTTCTGCAGCAGAGCTGACGAACTCGCCGAATCCCATGCTGATTGCATCGGCTAAGAGGTTTCCAACTCCGATGATGACAACCTTTGAGGGATGCAAGTTGGCGCCGACACACCCCGCAACAATAGCGAAAATAGTAACAATACCTGTAATAAAAATACACTCAAAACATCTCTAATTCAACTCTGAAACAAGCCATATGTTTCAGGCTTTATGGTTTATAGTCTAGGGGTGTAGGGGGAGCAGCCGTTGCATACACGCACCATCGAGACCCCCAAATACTATTGCTTTTAAATAGTCCGAAGATGTTTGCTTGTGAGACTCTGTATGAGCACATGCCAACTCATTGTAGTTGCTGTGTTGATGGTGGTGATTATGCGCCTCTCTGAAAACGACAACACAAGCGAAACAAATTGAAAGTTTTTGCACTCTTTTTTTTTTTGCTGTCCAAAAAGAAATCTTAACTCGGTAGTTAAAACTTTCCATCAAGCGTCAATACACCACGCCCCCTGAATGCATATTCTACTATGAGATCTTGTTATCTCTCTACATGCACCCAGGAGCCAAGTTCGCTTGCCTTGTGGCGTGTACGTCTCTCGTTTTGTATGCAAGACGAGCCTTGTCGAGGTCCCTGCCCGGAACCCCCCCTTTTGAGCAGCATGGTTGCTGAACTGAAGCGAAGCAGGCGGCCTCAACGGCCCCAGGATTGTCTAGAAGAGGTAGAGATTTGTCGTGTTGCATCGTCCCTATGAACCGACTTGTTCAGGGTGAGGTCTGGAGCCTGCAGTATGTCCTTTCTAGCAAAGTATATATCCACAGTATGCTTGGAAGGTAGGTGTCAACAACTACACCAGAGGGGCCCCTTCTAACCCCCTCGTCGGCCAGTAGGCCACCCTGAGTCAACAGTGAGCAGCGCCCATAGAAGAGCCACAGCTTCCTTGCTAGTCGTTAGGTTCTAGTCATGGTATTGGATATATAAACAAATAATGCGGTTGGCACCCGCCTCAGCAATCTATGCTACAGCTAAGGGGGGTGGGTGTACAGCTGAAGAAGGCGCAGCTGTTTCAAAGATAGTGACAGAGTCAGAAGGTTCTGCAGATTCCTCTGGGAAAGCCGCAATCAGTTGTGATGAAATACTCTGATAAATATAAAGATAAACGCTCATCCTAGCATCAGCTCCTCTAATGACTCAGCCACCCCTCAGTCAGCCCCACAAACGAGCACGCTTACCTCACACGTTCGCAGCATAAGCCATCATACCGTCTTCTTATTATTTTATATTGAAATGTTTAATTTGTTGAATGTTTTGTTCCTTCTTCTATGGTCTGAAGAATTAAACAACAAGAAGAAAAGGGATACAACACCACTGCACCGTATTCATTCCCTGCTGGTGTATGCCTCGGCCGACATCTGGCCAATCGCTACTGCACCGGAGCAGTTGAAACTCAACAAATCACTAATAATTAAATTGTTGCATAGAGTTGTATCTAGGGGCTTCACGGAGTAAATTCCATGTATCGAGGTTCCTCACTAACAGAACCAACGAGTTGTATAAATTCAGCTGCCGTTATTTTTCTGCATCGCTCTGACAATGGCGCTGTTATGAGCAGTTTCATCTTCTGGAATTGCTGCAGAGGAATTCCTTGCGGCGAAGCGGCTCCATTTATATACACTGAGGCTGCTAGGGGATTCATCTTTGGCTAACGTATCATGTTGGGTGTGAGGGGGGTCCTTGATCGTATTCAGGACCGTCACGAACTGCTGTACAGTCAAAATACTTGTTTGCAGGAAGCATGCTACCTCTCTTCTAGCCCCCAGGCAGTCTGGCGCCGGTGGCGCGAAGGCCTGAGAGAGAAGGCGGCCTGAGCTGAGTTAGAGGACACATTGCGTCAACTCCTGCAGCACGGCGGCCGCACGTGCAAGCACAACCTAGTTCCCTTTAGCTGCATGCACTAACGCTATAGACACCTGTTGAACACTTACTTGTCCATTCGGCGCTGAGAAGTAAACGCTTTTCAGTCCGCTTGTGTTTCGATTTGCCGTTCAAACAAACATTTCAAAAGAAGAATATCTGCTCCTGAACTTATTCCTCGCATTCCATCCATAATATTAGCTGAGCACAGGGCGCATTGAGCTTGCGTGCTGCAAGCCTAGACGACTAACTGCTCTGCGGTTTGTGGCGACAGTTAAAATATATTAAGCACAAAGGGAGTGTGAGCACATAGAGGGAAACATAATCCCAGTATATTACTGCTTTCAGCTGGAAAGACGAAGAGTGCCGCTAATCCTCTCTCTAAACTAAGCCGGCCTCCTGTGATCGGCTTTTTCGCTTTTTAACGTGATTTGGCAATGAATACTCACTTGACATGTTGTATATGCACTGAGTATTGAAACAAGTAAATCAAAAGTGAGACAGTGTTTACAACCGTTTAAGCAGGACTGTGTAAATGACACTTGAATATTTTGACGCACTTCCTAGCGCCCCTGCGCAGTTCCACAATTTGCGTGGCGACCGTTTCAATAGCATTTTACTCTGTTTATATTCCCTGTAGTTTTCGGCCTCACTGCGTTTGCCCCGTTCCATGCAAACGATCCAACCGCAGGCCTGGCTTAACGAGGACATTGCAGCATTCAGGAACTTGCTCTGTGAATGTGATTTCGCGTTAATACTACGCACCAAGCCGCAATTGCCTGGTGTTGGTTAACTAGTTGCCGGGTAGCCGATGCAGCTCCAAATTTCCCTTTGATTTCCCACAACTGAAGCGAAGCGAGGCGAGGCCTCGCCTCTTTCCAACAGTGCTGTGTAAAGTGTGCGTTTAGAGGACACCTGAAGATGTGATATTATGATATTAGCGATGACTGCAAATTGATCTAGGCTTTTAACCTTGTCGGAACACGTTGCAAAAAAGCGTTTTTCTTGCTTTCCGAAAACTGTTTTATCATTTCATTGGTAGGAGCAGCAACATGCAGGAACGAGGTGCCTTGCGCGAACTTCTGCTTAGGCAGTGCAGTGTGACTGTCAGGTAACGGCAGGGTATACTTTTGACAAAAGAGCGTTCCAAGCACGAGAGCACTCCCTTTGTTTGGATGAGTTCAAGAATTCCAAGCATATATATATATATATATATATATATATATATATATATATATATATATATATATATATATATATA
>NW_013567860.1:4673-5200 GCF_000499745.2 Eimeria mitis
CTTGTAAGCAGGCCCGTGCAGCCCGCCCGATGGTATGGTGAATGTACAAAAAGGGGCAGATGTTGAGTTCTGTAGTGAAAAAGTGGAAAGTTAAAAGTGGTATTTGCGAGAGTTGAGGTGAATAGGTGCGTCATGAAGGAAGACAACACGATGCGGCAGCTGCGATGAGTTGGCCACGGTGACGGCACTTGCTCAGTGACTTTGCTGATGAGCACCGCCCAGCACTGCATTGCTGTTGCGTCAGCATTGATCTTCAGTCACTTGGTGTTGGTCCATCCTGTACAATATTCATACGGATGGCTACGGGTATGTCTGTTTGCTAAAAACCTCCTGCAGTTCTTGCAGCAAGATGCAACCGTCATTGTCAGCATCTGCTTGACTCAAGAGCTCCTGGGCAATAGTGGAGGTCATGTTGGCCTCCTTCAGGGCTCGACATATGTGCCTAACAGATATGCGCCCGGAGCCATCGGAATCCATTTGCTTAAAGGTCTTTAAAACCTCCTCTGGAGAAGACAGGTCCGACGACG
>NW_013567860.1:5300-5762 GCF_000499745.2 Eimeria mitis
TTTCAGGGCTCGACATATGTGCCTAACAGATATGCGGCCGGAGCCATCGGAATCCATTTGCTTAAAGGTCTTTAAAACCTCCTCTGGAGAAGACAGGTCCGACGACGGGGTCACAAGCTGCATGAATTCAGAAAAGGTGACGACCCTTCGGCCGCTGCTGTCGATGATGTTGACAATCTCCGCCAAGGCGGAGCCTTTCACATCAAAACCGGCAGCCTGACAACACGCATGCTCGCAGTGCAGCTGTTACTCCCTGTATGCGCGAAATACGATGGTGAATGTACCTGTCACTGCAGCTGCTTAGATGTGAAACCATGTTGGTTTGTTTCTTAAAACGAAAACGAGCTTTCTATTCACACGATCTTACCACAAGCCTGTTTTTGAGCTCCTTCAACGGTATTGTTCCAGTGCCATCTGTATCGCAAGCCTCGAACAGAGTCCTCATTGCCATTACTTCATTGG
>NW_013567860.1:6090-6845 GCF_000499745.2 Eimeria mitis
ACACGACCGTTGCAAGCGAAGAAGACGGTAAATATTGAAAAATTGCGGAGACCACCGAACCACAGGCATAAAAAGCTCCCAGCGTGGTATTCGGCAGCGGTTCCCGTCTTAGGAGGGACGGTGGCGTTCCAGCGGTTGGGACTCTAAGGCCCTGCAAAACTGCAGGCGAGCACTTTGAATAGAAAGCAGTGTATGATGATCAGAGATCGAAGGTACAGTGAAATTTAAACGTGAGCCATTTCGACTAAATGGGACTGGGCACGGTCGGTGCATGTGCGTCATGAGGATCTGTGCGTTGGAGCACTTGGTTATGGCAAAAGCCCCATTAAAATTAGTTTCTATTGGGTTTCACTGTTCTAGAGTCCCCTATGGGATACGGATTGCATAAAAAGCTATTTAGCGAGCAGCCGCTGGGTTGCGCTGCAGTGAATCCGGCAAAGTCGAGGAGTGTTGAAACGCGGCGATGCTCTCCTCACCTTGAAACGAAATATCTGAAATAGTTCTATTTGAAAAAAATCATCTTCGAAATGTTATAAATCATGGGGCCAAACCACAAGTGGCCTAGACTGTAACGGGCCAGAACCGTTGCGCCTACTGCGTACTCGGAAGAGAGCGAGCAGCCTCGCCCGAGTTCTTCGTGCAGAAAGGATGGCGCCTGCTAGGGGGGAAATTAGCGTTCTAAAAACAGTTAAAAATTATAATTACAAGAAAATAAGAAAGGGATTAACTCTTTGCCCCTTGGATACCGGACAGCG
>NW_013567860.1:6963-9341 GCF_000499745.2 Eimeria mitis
GTTGTTCTATAAATTTAAGAATCATCGGGAACTGCAGACTGGTGTTCCTATGCTCCTTTGTTCTCGAACCTGAATGAGAACGGCAGACGAGACGCCGGATAAGTCTGGTTCTCCGTTACGTATGGGCGATCCCTCCACCTTTCATTCTCCAGGCAAGCATATTACCATCCACACATTTGAACTGTATGCCCGTACTGGCATTTCTACAGCATTCGTGAAATCGCTCCGTTTTGAACACAATACAGGAGCAGTTGCATCAACGCCGGTCCACATGGCTGACTTGGAAACCTGCCACAGAAGTACAGTTGTAGAGTCAGTCTCCTGCAACGTTACAGGACTGGCAAGCTTCTATTCCCCTCATGGAACGGCAGAAACCAACACCCCCAGGGATCAACAATATGAAAGAAATGCGGAACAGACCCAAGAGCGCAGCCAGGAGTTTCTCCAGTACCCTCCCGAACAGTCTAGGGAGGTGCTTCATGACGGTTTCGTTGACAGCCACCAACCTTACAGTGAGCCTATAATGGAAAGCACGTGCGTGGCCTCGAAGGGGGAAATAGCTCAAGGTGCTGCCACTTTAAGCAGCGCGGTTGCTGATGTACGACAACACGGAGGAGAAGGGTCAACTTGTTGGCATCGGGGCAAGATTGTCAGTGGAGCCAGCAGCGAGGTCTTGAGAAACTCCTCTGTTCCTCCAGAATATCGCCGGAGAGCGAGCCTGAACGACACTACGCCGATCCTTGGGAATAGGGCATACGAAAGGGTATCCCCCAGTCGGTTATTTTCCATGCACCACCCTCCTCGAGACGTGCAGGTCCGTTCTGAATCAGCAGGCCAGCACAGTAGAGTGGTTCAACAGCAGATGCTACCGCAGGAAGAGGTATCTCCGTCGAAGCCGCCAGTTCACAGTTCGCTAAATGTTTCTCGGTGCCTTCACAGTCACAGGGAATGGGCATCTGAAGGTCAGTGCTGGCCCCATCAAGGTCAAGCAACTGCGCCAGTTGCCAGGTTGTCGGCGGAGACAAACCCGGCGGAACTGACGGCAGTTCATGGTGTCAGGATTCGCCCAAGTAGCCCTTGCAGAGCCAACGAAAATTCAGCAGCGGCCAAAGACATGGTAATAAGTGCCCTTTGTGATCAAATTAAGCATCAGCAATGGAAGCTCAGGGTTCAGGAAAATCGTTTGCACAACCAGGAACAACGGCTCCATGAGCTAGAGGCCTTTATGAGCTCTTTCCAAGCTCAGCAAGAATGGAAACAACGCCACCAACAACACCATATGTGCCACTTGCTCTCGAGATCACGAGGATGTCACCCTTTTCCGAGTGTAGACGTCCTCAACGATCTAGCGTCGAGTTCATCCGGCGTTCCACGGGTCACTGCCACCAACGCACAATTCATTGGTATCGAGTAGACGTCCTGTCGCTGTAGTTCCGTATCAGTAGCTATCAGAGACTCCATGCACATAGAGATTTGCCTCCCTGACATCGCTTGCTGTTGTCGTATGTCTGTTTCCATTTAGGCTCCCAGTGGTCAGCAGGCATCGTGGAGCCGACCCCAACCCAAGCGGAAAGACAAGGGGTATGCAGTGCCCCCGCAGATCAGCAGTGGCTACGTAGTAATCTTGTAAGCAGGCGTTTGTCCCTCTCGCCCAGAATGTGTAGTTTTCCATCTATTTTATCGTGACGCTACGTTATGTTGAACCATCCTGTGGTGAAAACGAGTTCCTCTCCAGCACTGTCATGAATCGTTGCAACATCTGATACTGCAGTTGCTTAGCAATGAATGGCAGCAGCCAGTGCTCCGCTAGCCTGCGCCCAACTTTATAACTTCGTTGAAAGCGACAGCATCTCCACAGAAAGATTAACTCGACTTTGCTGCGGATGCTGTGACGTGCTGGTAGGATCAAGCCCGGGGAGATGTAGGCTCAGACGACTGCCGTGAAGGAAGCCGCAAGAGGTCTCCATTTTGCTGTTTCTAAAGCTATTGAGGACTACTGGATGGATTGCAGCGGACGCTGCCTCCTTCAGCGGAATTGTTGTTGAGCTGGTCCCGGTGGTGGTCTCGAATGAAGAGGTATCCAATCACCAACCCTATCAAGGCGGAGATGGCATTGCCAGAGAACCGCCGTGTGAAGATGTGATCCATTTTAACCCCTTCACGCTTGCACGCCCTCTTCACTTAGTTCAATCCTTGCAACGCTACACAGTTGCGAGCAATTAGAAAGAATCTAATTTGCGCGTGCTGTGAGCGAAGGAGCTGTTGGTCAATTTTGACCTTCCTCTGGAGAATTTCCCCTTATGGATGCAACGCAAACGAATCTCGAAAACTATGCCTGTCTAAAACGTGCGCTAGACCTGAGTGGGAGAAAGCAAGGA
>NW_013567860.1:9666-12552 GCF_000499745.2 Eimeria mitis
GCATGTGGGTCGTTTTGAGGCACGTTCAAGTGACAGAGCTTCCCTCATCATCTCCAGAGTGGCAATCAACAGATGTTGGCGACCTACAGCAGACGAGGTCTGAGAGGCGAGTGCAAAGTCTTGCCATCTCAGCCAACACCTGCGGCTCTGACAAGAGGTCGATGGCCTCTTCCGTTAAGCGTGTAGAACTTGCTGAGGACTGAGCGTTCTGAACCTCCCTGCGAAGAGCTCCTGTTCTCATTTGCTGGGCTGCAGCTGCTGGGCGTCGGCTTGTAGTTTTTGCCGGATTAAGGCGCTTTGTCGACGAACTGCGCGAGGTAAGTGTCTTCGACTGCGCAACGGCTTGCTTCTTCGAGGGATGCTCACGCGGCTGTTTTGATGAAGTGTCAGCTATGCGCCTTACGGTTGGTGACACTACTTTATCTGCATCAGTGGGTGAAACGGATTCAACAAAATCTTCTGGCCTGGTGGATGGCGCGGGTGATTCCTTTTCTCTGGAATCGGGCATAGCATCTGCGGTGCCAACTGACTCAGGCGGCTCGCATTTCGCTGTATCCGCAGTCTCTTGCTTTGTAGCCAATATCTTTGCTGTCTTCTGCGGGTCTCGAGCTGAAGGCGGCTCCCCGGGTACGGCTGGGATCTGCCACTGTGCTTGTCCGAGGGGCCGCAATGGCTTGGAACCTGCAGCAGTCTTCTGCCCTATCGTCGCCACACGTGATACTGGAGTCCTTCCTGCAACAAATTTCTTCGCTTTTGCTTTTGATGCAGACGTCTGTGTAGCTGTAAAACGTTGTGAATGTGGAGAACCTTCCAATAAACCACCGTTCCCTTTGTCAGACGGGGGTTCTGCTGCTCGAGCTCGCAACTTTGCTCGGATTTTCGGAGAAGAAGGCAGATCAGGTGATTTCCTAGGGGATGACTGTGCGTGGATTGTTCCGGAGCTATCATTTCGGTGGTTTCCCTCGGTGTGAAGTCCATCTTCCCCAGCGGTGGGCAATTCGGCGCGGTCGTCCGTATCTTTGCCTTGAAGGCTGTTTCCAAGGAAACCCATGTTCCTAGGGGAAGAAGACAATGGTAAGGTCACTGGGGAGCTTGGACATAGAACAGCGCCCTTGCTCGAGCCCTGACATTCTTCCCCATCCTTGCCTTTGTGCTCTTCACGTGCAGCTTCGCCCTCACGAATAGGGCTTCGGGATGCTTCGTCAGCGTAGGGAGTGCTCTCCTGCTCCGGTTGAGTGCCGCCTGGAGATGAAGGCGGACTGCCACCTTCCCCCCCAGGGCTTTCGGCTGAAGGTGGGGAACGTGGTGTTCCTTTATCTGGGGTGGAACTATTGACCCTAACAGCAGCAGAGGCTTGCTGTTGTTTGGGAGCCATGCGCTCAAAGTAGCTGGAAACTAGATCAGGCCTCCCTGATAACCAGATTGCGAGCGCAGCAAGCTCTCTGCAACGTCCCGTCAGCCGCAGATACCGAAGATATCTTTCAGAAGGTAGCAGCGGCATTCGGCAAGCAGTGGCACGTACTTGCTGCATTGCTGTGGATTCGAATAGGTCGAGCTCAGGGGGCCCGGTGTTTTCACCAGTGTAGCAACAGGGGAACCCGAAACCTCGTCTTAGTGAATTACTCTTGCCGAACCACGCTCGTGAAGATCCTCTGATTGGTAGGCAGCTTGCGCACCGCTGGCGAGGCAAGGGCTTCTCAGAAGCGAAGAGAGGGAGATTACCCCAAAGGGACGTTTTGCACCGGCTTCTGAATCCCTCATCTTGGGAACTCTGCAGGGTTTGGTCACTAGAAGATGCGTCGCAACAACAGCTGCTATCAGGTTCTTCGCCGACCTCAAAGGAGTGTTGCGTTATCTTTGGGATTACAACGGGCTTCTGTCTCTTCCGGAGTGAGTCCACAGCGACCGCCAGTAAGTAGTCAAGATAGTCGTCAAGAGGGGTACGTGGTTTAGGCGAAGGCGAGCCTGAATCACAAACGCAATCACTACCGGAGGCTTATCTGTTCACTGAAGCCATGCGTTGGGGTGCGGTTGGTGATCACCTCAAGCAAAGCACATCCAGGCCGAAAGATGTGCTCAACTGCCGCACTGTTGTTGGCGTAAGCGTGAAATTGGCGAAAATAGTGATGTCACTTAGACAGAGCTTCCTCCTACCTGCTCCTGCTTCTGAACCCTTGCCTGGAATCCCCTTTGTCTCAAGCAAATGCTGTAGCTTTTGTCCCTGCGTCTCAATGAAGCCTTCGGTTTCCAGAAACTCCCGCAGCTCTTTTGGAGAAAATTGAGTGCGCGGCATCTTTGAACTCAGAAGTTCTCGGTGCTTGTTGATGCCGACGAATAGAGGCGGTATGACCTCCCGCCACGGAAATTTCTCGCTAGATGCTACGGTGTTGTTCTCCACAGCATCTGCTACCGAATCGAGCCAGCGCGCAACTAGAAGCATCGTACCAGGGCCATCGTTGCATAAGTAGGACACTGCACGCCGGGTCGCCTCATCTCTTCCATCTTGTGTGAGTCGTTCAGACCGCTCCAGGACGTGTATGAAAGTTACGGAATCCTGAGTGACAAAGCCATCATAGAAAAATGCACACAAATGACAATCTAGCTGGCATACATTTGTTAGGCAATTCGTTGGGGAGAAGGATACCTAGCGACCTGCTTCTGATTTTGTTGCCCGTGCCAATGCAGCACTTCCGCCTGCCGCGCGTGGAATTTCAGCTGCAGTAATACTTAGCCACTTAAATATGCAACTGCCCGTTGATGTTAGTCCTATGGACAAAGTTATTCTCTTAGGTCTTTATACGCTGAACGCGCTTTAGCTCACTTCAGCTGGTGGAGGAGAGCTCGGGCCATCCTTGAGGGGCAGAGCACATAGGTGAGAAAGAGGCC
>NW_013567861.1:0-870 GCF_000499745.2 Eimeria mitis
AATTCGGATGCCCCTTCACTGGCGCGAACTGTATGAATATTATCTGCTATGTTATGGTATTTTCTTATTAGAATTAAAAGGATAAAAATGAGCGTTAACTGCTTCAGTTGAAAATCGTCTAAGATAATGTGTCTGTCCGTTTACTTCGCATATACTGCATACTCTCCAGCAACATTGGAGGTGCCCCGTTGAGCCGCAGTGCATCACAAGGTAACTCCAGAGGCACACGGATATCACGATCACGGTTAACCATTTCAGGTCCCTTCGACACAAGAATACATATATTTAATGTATAACGCACCATTTTAGATACGGATGGATTGACTTCCCGCCGGATATCAACAACCAACTGGCCGCGGGACAGCTTCGCTCGTTCCCGGAGCAGGGACGGCCGCAGGGAGATGCGTACCACGAATAGCCAGGTGAGGTGTCTCCTGCTTTCACTGCTTATTGCTGTACGCTTAGTATGGGGGGCAAAAATAAACTAACAAACATGAATTCAACGTTCCAGGCGGCATTTGTACGTTGCATCGATTTCCTGCCGCTCCGGTGATGTCAAATCAGAACTGCGGCGCGGCAACAACAGTTTTCTGTGTGGCTTGATAAAGCTGTACCCAAAACAGGCGGTTACTAGAACGCAGTATTTTAAGTGCAACTAAGCCGACCACTACGGAAATTCGCTCCAATAAACGTGACCTCACTTCTGCGTGGGCACCGAGCTCTGCAGTCGGGTTGCAGGTTGAGGTATTTGCTTCGTATCTACGCCGCCATACTACTTTCCGCCGCTTTAGTTCTGTAGGGCCCCCCATTCTGCGGAGGGGATATTCCAGGCGTCGAAGTGGGACTGCGACGCTGGGCTTGCAGTTAGCG
>NW_013567861.1:970-1088 GCF_000499745.2 Eimeria mitis
TGCTTTCCTTCTTTAGAGCCTCCCATTCTGCGGAGGTGATATTCCAGGCGTCGAAGTAGGACTGCGACGCTGGGCCTGCAGTTGGCGCAACAACCAGTGTGAGTGGCCGAGTGGGATT
>NW_013567862.1:0-6746 GCF_000499745.2 Eimeria mitis
ACCAGGATGCTCGCTCATGCGTTTGATTCCTTGATCCGTGTCCCAAGAGTGAAATCGGCTGCGACAGCCAGGGACAGCCTCCCCCAACAGTGCTACTCAAAAGTGGAGCCGCTAAGCCCAAGGAAAAAAGAGCACACACCAGCAGGCAGCGGAAGTCGCCAGACGCTACAACAGCCCGTCAGGGACCTATCTTACTCGGTCAGCTACCTCTTGAAACACATCGAACTTAGTGGATCAATTTGGTGATAGAGAAATGCAAAAACCCTCCCTCTTCCCCTAGCAAAAAAGGGAGGCAAACACCACTCACGCCCAGCGGCACCCCTGAGACCGCCAAACCTTCGAGCGGGTCCATCCAGAAGCTTCAGAGACTTCGAATTCTCTCTGCCAGCTTCCCTTACACCAGCGTGCACACAATTCAACAACGCACAATCTTCACAAACCCATATGCAGCATGCTGCCCAACGTTCAATGCCAACGCGCGCACACCCCATAGACAGCAGGCAAATCCAACCATCGTCACTTTTGGTCGATTAAACTGCGATCAAACATCCGGAAAAAGAGCAACCAACTATTCCATCCGATCCACGCACTAGCCCACTAACGGATATACTGCCTAATCGGAACAACATACCGACAGACGCCGCTGACCAAGAATAAAAGCATGCCCCGTTAATAAAGAATATTCAGGTTACGTACCACTCATCGTCCAACCTCTCAGTCCATTCATTATCTCTGCGCCGCCCTGGGCGAATTGGGGTCTATCCAAAGACTAACCTGAACTCGCATCACTCTTAGCGCTTATACCGAAACCGACGGGGAAACCAGCAGAACGAACTAAAGCCGCATTGATATGCAGGCCCACCGTGGGTCAACGAAAAGATTTTTCCAACACTGCCCCAAGACATTTTGTCTACGTCAGTATCTAGAGTGCGCGCAAACACGCTCGGCAAGGCATTCTAGTAAGACTGTTTCCCTACATAAATGCCTCAGCTATTTCCACTAACGCACGAACTACAGCATGAAAGGATGCGACCTCTTTATTACCCTATCATGGTCCTGCAATGCTTTAGACACCACCAACCAGTTGCGAGTGGACAATCAGGGCAGCCAATACACGGAGTCAGCGCGGGTGCGCAAGCGCCATGAATCCACCGACGCCCACACGTAGCGTGACCATTCCTGTAGATTCAAGCGTATTCTTGCGCTTATTCAATAACTACTATCGGCATTCTATACAGAAAAATAATGCTACTGACATCGTAGCACGCCCGTAGCACCACGCGACGTGTCCTCGTTGACGACGAAAAAACGGCAAATTCGCCAGTCTCGCGGTAATGCCGACTCCCATTTCGGTCTTCCCTTCAGTGAACATTGCCGAACCCTCGCAAGTCAGCCACAGGCGTTGGGTCCCGATGCACGCTAGCACAGAAATGAACTAAACACCATGCTAGTCAGTACTGTTGAGCAAATTATGAAGTGTTTCAAAGCCAAAGAGAAACAAATAGCAAACGAACTAAGCTGTTCGCTTATGCACACACATGTTACCCGCTATTCACCCCACACCACCCGTTGCATTTGCGCGCCTTTGGATACTCTCGCCACTGAGAGACCCATCACCTTGCTTCCCAAGCTCGGTCTTCCCGCACTTCACCAAGTTACGTCTCAAGCCAGCAACCCCTAGTGTACAGCCTTTGAGCTTCTTCAAGCCATCGTGCCGCGAAGCCTGTCGCCATCAGCCTCCCAGTACACCTGAACGTTCACAAACCAACAACGCACTTGCTTTACCGGCCCGTATACACCATGCTGCCCAATATTCAATGACAAACTGGTCAACGCACATATCCCTATGCAAAACAGGCAAACGCAGATTTCAAGCCGATCTTGCCTGACGAGACTCTAAGCCGTCCGCCAAATTAATCACCAACTCTTACAATCGAGGCGCGCAATATTCGCCTTCCAACGGCGACACACTCCAACGGGGACAACTTACCGTCACAAGTATGTTTCTGAACTATAATACAAGGGTGCTTGGTTTGCAACTGAGAGCGGCCGCATATCACTCACCGTCAACGCTTTCTACCCCATTACTCCGTCGAAACTCAGTCTGTCCGAATCCGCATCCGAATATGCGGCGCTCGTAACGCTTATACTGAAGCCACAACAGAAGAAACCAAACTAAGCAAACCCACGCTGGTGTTCACGTGCGCCATGCTTGAAAGCTAATGTACTGCAAAAGTGCATCACGACGCTTCGAATACCTTAACAGATCTGTGCATTCATTGTGCAGCAAGCGGTGCATGGCAGCCTAAAGGCGAGCCATGCCTCAGGAAGTGCCAAACGATACGCGAAGACAAACAAGCAGCTGCACGATAATCAAAATAACCAATCAGTGGCTGCCATGGAGAGTCGGCCTTTCCAAACACTACTAAACCCCGAGTTCACCCAAACAACTAAAAGCCTTCTGTCATTCGTGCGCAAAACAAAGTAGGTCCCCATCTGCCAACAGCAACATATCATACCTATCGCCTCCTAGAAGGCAGACCGCCGGAACCAGAGAACGTTGTCCTGATCAGCGCACCGTGGAATAACCGGTCAAACCCTCCCGCGCATAGGCCTGCCGACAATAGTTACAAAACGCCTCATCTAATCAACACATCCAAAACTACAGAAACGCCATTTGTCGGCATTATATACATACGGAGTTCCCGAAAAGCAAGCCAGTTGCACATGCTTAGCAAAACTAGCAACACAGTGCCCAATACAATTGCATCCTTCAACTCCCACGAACGCACGAGCTACACCATAAAAGGATGGAACGCCTTGAATAGTGTATCTTGGTTTCGCGATGCTATTGTCAGCGTCAACCGGATTAGGGTGATGGATCAAAACGCAACAGCGAAGGCGCCGCAAGGATCGTCGAGTTTCCTGACAGGCACTCGTCCGCCAGAATCGGCTNTACATTAGGATTCAAAGTAGGCCTGTGAACTGCCTGTGACACCTCCTCTTGCGTAGACACATAATCACCTGTGTTGAACGACAAGGCGGTCCGCCAACAGTACATACCGATGACGTGTGCGTCTCCGAACAGCGGTCACAGGCTTCGGCGTTAAACGCAACGCGTGCCCTTCGCCAACCAGCACGTCAAAATTGTAAAGTAATTCGCAACTGATCACACGAAGACTTGCACAATTGTCAACGTACGTCTTCACTGATAATGACGACAAGACATTCCCCAACTATGCACAGATGCAAAGTCCGGGTGATCCGCTACTCCTTGCGCATGAACTTGCCGAACCCTCAACGTCAGCCACAACCGTTCAGGTCCCATCCACGCCGCCACCGCAACGTGCTACATATCAGTAAGCGAAGTTGACCTACATAAAAAAAGCTCCAAACCCAAAATAAAAGCAACGAAAACGAGCAAACATCTGCGACTAGCTTCTGCACGCATGTGAGCCGCTATTCGACCCAGGTCATGCATTGCGTTTGCGCGGCGCTGGTTACGGTCGTCACCGAACAACACATCCGCTTGCGGTCTTCTCTGCGCTTTATCTCATTACGCTTGAAGCCAGCATTCCGTAGTGTACAGCCTTTAAATTCCTAGACCCGCTTCGTTTGCGAATCATGTCGCCATCTGCCTCCCAGTACACCTATATGCCGACAAATCGACAGCACACTTGCTTTACCAACCCATATGCACCAAAATCTGCGAGGTTCAACGACGAGCGGGTCAACGCGCACACACCCAATACATAGTAGGCAAAAGTTACCTCCCATCTGCCTGAGAAAACTTCAAGCGACCATCCGACAAATGAACTACCAAGTATTGCAACCCGTTCATGCGACACGCGCCACGCGCCAGTCAACAGCGCTACACTCCAACCAGGACAATCTACCACCACACGTATCTTGTCCAGCGCGAATCTAAGCGTGCCTTGTTGGCGCCAAGCAGCCAGGGCACATGCCGTCCATCGTCAACCGTTTTTGTGATTCATTACGCCGGCGCCGCGCCGGTCAAAATGCACTGACCAACGTCTTAACTGCAACGCCGAAAATCGGCACGTGTGTACAGCGGGGAAAGCGCACAGTCACCGAAACAAACTAGGCCTACCTTGGTGTGTATGTGAGCCATGCACCGCTGTTAAAGAGGAGGCCCAACACTGCCTCGAAAACAATTTGCACCCGTCAGCGAATCAGTAGTTTCAGGCCAGAATAAGCGCCGCCTCGCAACCCAACGGTAAAACATATCCGAGGAAACAGGAAGCAAGATGCCAACACAAACAAGCTGTCAAGATGCCGCTATGATACGTTCAAGTCTACAAGAACACCCCTGTGAACAACGTTGCAACACACAGCACGAAGTTGCAACAATGCATGTACGCGATGTTCGGTGCGGCAATCCCACGTCAATCCGCCGTATCCATGCACGCATACGGCTCATCCTTTGCAGCGGTGCTCATCCCCTGCAGCGGTGCTTGCCATTCCAAATTGGCCTTGATACTCGCTGCAACTCAGCGTGTCCGCGTTTTGATATATGCCCGACGTGGACATTGCTCTCATGGCCAGCAACGTACACTCTTCAGGAAGCCACAGGAAAATTCATTACACCTCAATACGTCACGGGCTGCAGTCTGTCTAGTAAACGCATGCCGTCGATTGGCTTAGCTTGGTTTGCTATTTCTACGTTAAACACGGGAAGCTGAATTGGGTGGTGCTGGATGCCTGAATAGGTTAGCACGCGGCTAATCAGCCTGCGGCAGTACGCTTCTAAACATAGCATGATTGCCCATATAGCGGAGAGGTCGCGGCGACGGGTATTGACGTGCGGGAAACGGCCGTTAAAAGCGGCGACACAAAATCCACATACATACCACTCAAGTCCTCGAAACTCTCCTCACGCCTGCACTCAACCGAGCGAAACCGCATATGACCATCAGTTCTCACGGCCGCCCAGCAGCAGAGGACCGAGCTATATATAAATCAGCTTTTCAGGCCTACCGATGTCCTGCCGCATACCAATTCACCACGTGCCAACCTCGCCCAGCGTCCACCACGCTCTAGGCCCGTTTTTCAGCTTCACAACACAAACACCGGAGCAAGCCCAGCCATTGAAATGCAAGTTTTCCGCGCGCTGTCGATGTTACAACGCGCCCAGGCAACCCAAACGCTCTATTGTTTGTCCTTAAGCATGCCTCCATCTGTCAACAGCAGGCTATCAGGCCGCTCGCATGCATGAACATCATCCTAGCGACGGATCACCGGACCCCAAACACGCCATACTCATCCGCTTACCCTGACGTAATTCGCCATAGCCTACTGCGCATAGCCTTACCAACATTAGTTACACAACACTCCGTGCACTCCATTCATTCGGAATAATGCAGCAAAACTGTATTTTCTCAAGTCAACTAAACTGCAAATGTCGAAAGTCAAGTAAGACCAAGTACTAGCGGCTCCTTTATATTTTTACTGGCTGCGTCGTCCATCGACAACTGCCCAATACAGCTGTCTCCTTCAACTCCCACTAACGCACGCGCTAGAACATGAAAAGACAGCATGCCACCACGGTCATGCATTGCTTCCGCCAACACCCACCCGATGAGAGTCGATGAGCTCAACAGACAATAGATGTACTCACCGCGACACCGCGGGTTTCTATAATACCGCTGGATATCGTCCTGCAATTCCACACTGCTACGCTGTACATCAGAACTTCGGAGCCGCTAGTCTAGAGCCGAGGCCTGGTCGTTGGCACTTGAAGTTCTACGCCCCTACAGGGACCACCCAGCTACACTACATTCTTTTCCACACAAGTCAGCCACTAACGCACACAAACACAAACGCACACAAACACAAACACAAACACACACACACACACACACACACACACACACACACACACACACACATGCACGGTCAGCAGCCAACGAATCAAGTTGCCGCGCTCGCGTAGGACTTACAATGGCGAGTAGCAGGAACCTACCAAAATCCGCAGGCAGCGCACCACGTCTATCCCTATAGGTTCACGGCGCTTCATGTGCCTACGCAGGTCGAGCGTCTATACAGGAACAGATTCGTAGAGATAGCACACCATCTCCACACTACTAGGCTGTACATTAGACATGCCGAACCAGTAGTCAAGAACTGTTGGCCGCCCATTGGCTATTGATGCTTTGCGTTCCGATGGACGCCGCAAGGCTATGCTTTACTGCTTCACATAAAAGCCTGCCGTTACCTCTGTTTTAGGCGTCTCACCCACCTCCGTCTTGGTCAATCCCCAAGTCCTGGACTAAGGTCGAAAAACTGCAAGTGGTCGAGGAGCCTCTGTGTAAAGCCCAGAAGGCTACAGCCTGACTATGCTGCTGCTGCGGCACATGGCCTATGCAGCATGCTGCAGGAAGGGGGCATACGGATTATTCAATCTGCGGAGAGCAACTGTTCCAACAGAACTGGAATGACTCATCTACACGTTACCGCAATATATATGTGCTTATTCTTCTTCATTGCACGTCAGGACAAACTAAGCAAAATTTGGTGGTGAACATGTGAGCCTAGGACACAACACTTTCGCCCGATAATACTACACTAAAACAATTGGTACCGAGAGAGCGGCGGACGCCCACGTACATCCTGATTTAGCAGCGCTTGCGCTGCGTAGCAGAGCCGCATCAAATAATGTCCAAAACCGAAACTCACCGCTCACAAAAACCAGATGCTGCGCCACGTAGATAGCCCTCAATGCCGAG